>NC_056739.1:333608503-333656294 GCF_019279795.1 Protopterus annectens
AGAATCCCTCGCAGAGGACACCGATCTTGGTGAAATGGAATGGTCCCCCCAGATCTCCACCTGAGGATCTTTATTTTGGAGACATCATGTAAATCCTCCACCAAAAGGGTGATTGGTCATCCAAAAGCCCTAACCCAGAGGAATCTGTGTTTTTGGAAGGTTTTGGGTCAGGCCCCATCTACTACTTGGGTATGTTCCCCCCCCCCCACTGCGGACCCCCTAATCAACCTTGTGCCTCATAGGACGTGGAAGGAATCTGACGTTGTGGTGCCTACTCCCAAATGGCCCAACAAGATACTTGGTGTACCTTCTGATTGCCCTTACTGGACTAAGAGAATTCTCATCTATGCTATGGTGGTTGCAGCCGCCACCAAAAAGGAGCCAAAGCTCCACTGTCCATCCTCCTAACAGGTAGTCTTAGACTTTAGACAGATTTGGAAAGTGGGTTTACAGTTCAGCGACCTCATTGCAAGTGCTGAACTACTTTGCACAAGTAACCAGGCTACAGAAGGACTTGGTTAAGGAACTCTCTAGTCTAGTTATGCCTCATGGGAGGCCAGATAGGCATTGCCATCAGATGCCATGCCTGGATGTGGCTGTGTGATTTTTCAGAACCCTTAGAAGGCGTCTTTTGTCATTGCTCCCTTCGATGGGTCAACACTTTTTGGTCCAGCTGTTAAACACACTCTCCCAAAGTGAAAAAGATGGAAATACCTTATCTGTCGTCGGGATATGCTTCTCTACCCCACAACATCCCTTTTCCAAGAACCAGTGCTGAGGTAAGAAGTTGTGGTTTCGTAAATCACAAGGGGATTTTTCTCCTCGAGGCAGAGGGGGGGATGGTTTTAATGACATGCTACCCTCATGGTAGAGGGGGTCTGAACAACCAAGGGTTGCAAGCTTATTTCTTGGACAGACGTCCTCAGCAATCCTCAGGGATTGCCTGACTGCTCTACTCTGGAGGCAGTTGAACATTTATCTCTACACCTAACAGCCTGGGAAGCCATCACAGAAGATCATTTGGTTTAACATTTATATCCAGAGGCTATTCTATACCTTTTTCCCAAAAACCTTCAAAACAAAATCCTCCTAGATGTCTACCAAATCAAAGTGAGGTTGCAGACTTGGAGATTTCAAAGCTGCTATCAAACAGAGTCATCCAAAGTGTCCCCACAGACCAGTTAGGCTCAGGCATTTACTCTAGATTCGTTTCAGTGCCCGAAAAGATGGGGGACCTCAGACCCATTCTGGATATTACCTCTCTAAACAGTCTTTTACCAACTCAAAGTTCTGAAAGGTCATGATGCAGCCCATTCTGCCATTCCTGCAGAAGGACGATTGGATGTGCTCTATAGACCTTCAGGACGCATACCATCACATCAACAGGTGCTCCAGAAGGTATCTCAGCTTCAGGCTGAGAGCCAATCACTGTTAATTCATAGACTTCATCTGAGCTTGTTTGAACACCAATCAATCTCTAGCCCTTCTCACTGCAAACAGAATTTTCAACCTCAGAAGGCATGTCAGACAGGTAATGGACATTCCTTCCCCCCAAGTTGGTTTTGTCCTAAGGGCCTTGGGGTCCATGGCATCTGCAATCACTCTAGTGCCCTTTGCCTGCCTTCACATGACAGTCCTTCAATAGGCTTTAGCCATACAATGGTCTCTTCACCACTGATTACATTACCCAGTCAGAATTTCACAGGCATGCAAACCATTTCTTGCCTATGGTGGATTCAGTCAGACTATCTATTATAAGGTCGCCTGTTCATTCTTCTGTCCCCGTTGGCCGCTGTGACCACGGACACATCTCAACTTGGTGGGGGGGCATTATCTGAAACAGATGCTCCAAAGCACATGGTTCCCCTAGAGACCAATTTGCATATAAACATTCTGGAGATGAGAGCAGTGTCTTGCATTGCAAGCCCTTCATTCCTCTCTTCCTACCGGAATGATTGCTATCTAAGTGGACAATATATAAGTGGTCTGGTACATCAACAAACAAGGAGGAACCAGATCAACCCTTGTGTTGATAGGCCATGAGGTTGTGGCAATGGGCGATTTCTCCCAACTTCTTTCTCATGGCAACTCACATTCCGGGGAAGTTAAACATCCTAGTGGACAGGCTCAGCAGGACCATTCTGATGCCTCGCAAGTGGTGTCTCAATCCTGCAGTGACAAATATGATCATCCAGAGATGGGGTCAACCTTGCTGTGACCTATTTGCGTCTCCCTCCAACACAAAGTGCAGCAAGTTTTTTGCCCTTATCCCTCCTCAGGGACAGTCGCCAAGAGATGCTGTAGCCCATGATTGGCCCCCCAGTCTACTGTATGGCTTTCCTCCCTTTCCGCTAATTCCCAAATTTCTTCAGAAAGCAAAGAGGTTGAAGTGCCAAGTTATCCTCATTGCCCCTTTTTGGCCCCATCAAATTTGATTCCCCTTCATTTAGTCTCACCTAGTTTGTCCACCTTGGACTCTGGATGCCCCTCCAAACCTATTGTCCCAACCCTTTGAGCACTGCCATCCATCTCTTCTGAGCCTGAAACTAACCACTTGTTTTCTCCTCTTCCAGTGATGGCTAGAAATCCTGGGCTTTCTTCTGTCAGAAATATTTTAATTGAGGCACATTGACCTTCCACTGGAAAGCTATATCATAGTAAGTGGCAGAAGTTCTCTATCTGGGCTAATCAGAGCAATTTGGATCCCTTTTCTACTCCAGTTCCGGCAGTTTTGGATTCATTGCTATCCCTTTTTAGTAAAGGGGCAAGTTTTTCTATGGTGAAAGTGGAGCTGGTGGCCATGTCTAATTTTCACATAGGGGAGCATTCCTTATCTCTAGCTTCATCTAAATTGTGCAAAGCCTTCTTGAAAGGGTACCTTTCTCTTATGTCCCCCCATTAAGGATCTTGCTCTTCCCTGGGACCTCACTTTGGTGTTACAGGTTTTAGTATCACCTCCTTTTGAACCCTCCGCTATGTAGACTTAAAATTGCTTACATGGAAAACTATTTTCTTGGCTATCACTTCCTCCAAGAGTTTCTGAGTTGCAGACTGTCTTGCAAGCCTCCATATCTGATTTTTCACAAAGATAGAATTATGTTGGATACTTATCCTTCTTTTTTGCCGAAGGTTGCTTCTGAGGTGAATTTAAACCAAGTTATCAACCTTCCTGCTTTCTTTCCAAAATTTCAAAACGAGGGAGAATACTTACTTCATATGTTGGATTTACATAGACAACTTTGTTTTTGTTTAGATAAAACCAAAGCTTTCAGGAAATCTGACCAACTCTGTGTCCTTTTCCAAGTCCAGATTTGGGTAGACCTGTTTCTATAGTTACCCTAGCTCCTTGGATAACTAGTTGTATCAAACTTGCATACTCCTCTAAGGGCATCCACTTACCTTGCCATGTTAAGGCTCATTCTACCAGATCTGTTTCTACATCTTCAGCTTCTGGTTTAAACTTACCATTGATGATATTTGTGCAGCTGCTACTTTGTCAATTCATCATACTTTATTTCCCATTGCAAATTGGACATTATTTCTAGGAGTAGGGCTTCTTTTGGTTTTGCTGTGTTTTGGAATATCCTGAGGGCCTTCCAGGTTTTCTGCAGTTAGGGATTCTTTCCCACAGGTTGAAGAGCAAACGAAGGCAACATCAAAGAAGTTATGTACTTGCCATAAAGTTCCAGCTGTGTTGCCTTTCATTTGCTCTTCAACCTCTCCTCCCTTGATCCCCCTGCCTTCTGGAGGACCTAATGGAAAAAATTTCGGTAGATACTTCCTTTGCTCTTGAAGTATCTTCTCAGGGGTGGTTCTTTTATTTCTAGCAATTTCTTCTTGTTTCATGATTTTGTGACATACTGGGTTGCAACAATCTCTATCTGAAGGGTTTGGAGGAGAGGAGCATTATGGTTAGGGAAGGAGCTCAGATGTTGGAGCCTAGAGCTTTGATATGTGTCCGACTCGGGTCCGATATTGGAAGCAAAACCTAAAGGTTGAACAAATGAGAGACCACAACACAGATGGGACGATGTTCTTCGTGTTTCACTATTGTAGTCATCACACTTATCTGCCTGCAGGTAGCCCTCAGTCGGCCCGAATACCAGAGACTTAGTATTTCTGTGTCAGATGTTGTCCCTCCAGGACTGACATCAGGTTGTTGAGGAGCCTGAAGCAGAAGCAGTTTGCATGAGTGCCGGTCGGCCCGCTACCTGAGTTTTCATTTACGAATTGAATCATCCTGAAGTCTTCCAAAGCTAAATACCCCATTGGGGATCTTTTTTTTCTTGCTCTAACCGATGTCAGAAAAAGTTAACAATTGTCTTGCCTGTGGAAAGCAAATACCACACCGGGATTTTCATTCTACTGCGTCACCTGTTTAGGCCCAGACCACGATGTACTTCTCTGTCGGTTTTCTGCCTTGTTAAACGCCAAAACTATTCATTATTGGGCCCTTATTGTCACTAAATACTTTTGTTCTCTATCTCTGTATTCCGAAATGGCTTTGGTAAGTCATCAGACTACCAATATTCCGAAAAAACGTGAGGATAAAGACAGAGACAGACTGCACAGGTCCAAAGCTGCCGATGATGTTTCCGTTAAGCTAGTCACCAGTTCGCCGGTACTCAGTGAGGTGCTTCGCAGCCCCTGATGCCTGCTTCACTGGATTCTCAGGCCTCTGCTGAGACCCGTTCAGAGGCCGGTATGCCGCAAGACTCTTCTTAGACTATGGAACCTGCTGATGTCTCTACCTTGGGATGGGTCTGGAGCCGCTGAACAGGCACTGGCTTTTGAGAAAGTTCTTCGCACTACCGATGTTCGACACAAACCGACAACTTCTTTTGCGTCTTCAGTTCTGTCAAACTACCAAGTTTCTAAGGCCAAGAGTGTGCACTACGCCTAGAAAACCGATGACCAAAGCACATACACCTGCTCCCTTGCCACAACATCAAATGCTTAAAATGGCAGAAGACCTTATGCTGATTAGGGAAAGTCCACCTTCCCTTGCTAAGAGAAAGAGTTCAGTCCCCAGCAGCTTCAACAGACCAAGAGTCCTGCAGACCAAGAGTTCTGCGACTCTGAAGTATCTGATTATGAAGACATGCCCTTATCTGCTTATGAGGATTCAAATGTAGAGGAATCCATTCCCTCTGAATCTCCTCCAGAGGACCTTTCTTTTGGTGAAACCTTACATACTTTGAGAGCATTTCCATTGGGAATGCCAAGACTATCCTTAGTCCATTTGCCACAACATAAGCCTTTAGCAATACCCCCAGTCCTGGAAGTTGTTGATGTCTTTATGGAATCCAGTCTTACTCCTGATACTTTACTCCCTGCTCCTAGGAAACCAGACAGGTACTACAGAGTACCTGACTCTCAAATTCCTTTTCAAAAATCCTACTGCTGATCCAGAGATAATTTCCCAGGAGCTTAAAGGTATCAAAGCAACTACAGCTAAGAATCCCACCCCTTTGGACAGGGATTCCAGAGCTTTGGACAGATGGGGGAAGAAAGTATACATCTCTGCAACTCTGCCATTAGGGGTTTGAATGTCCGTTGCACATGGCTTGCTACAGTTTATATCTGTAACAGTAACAGTACTTGGAACACATCTAGAGCCTGTTTACTGCATTTCCTGTGTTGCACTTAATTTAAAATCGTTTTTTTCTCTCTAAAAACTGCATTTTAACTGATTTTGGCCTAGCACTCAAGTGTGGGGTCATTACACTGTTGTGATTATTTTGCTGCTTGTGTATCTCTGCTACCTTTAAACTACAACAAAAAGAAAAAAAAAATCTTGCTTTTTTCCCACTTTCTGAAAGTTAAGAAAGTTCAGTTAAAGATTTGCTGTTGTGAACTGTTTGGAAGTTCCTAGAAGGCCAGTGCTTGCTTTTGGGCTAAAGGGAAGTCTCTGTGTTCACCAGTGGGAGTGGTAAACACTGAACAGTCTGCCTGTCCCTGGAGGAGCGGTTACTACCTAGAAGCTGTAGTTTTATTGGCCATTTTCGGTCATTTCTAAACTCCTTGATCTCTCTCTCTCTCTCTCTTAAAACCCTACAACTGTCTTTTTGCGCGTTTTTGCGCACTGAGCAGCGTCGGGCAATGCCGCCTAAACCGGTTTAAACTATTCCAGGCTCCACAAAGTCTGCTCTTCACTTTTTCCCTTAGAACTGTTCAAACTCTCAAAGTAATCACTCTATTCTATTTCTAAAGCCCTGTACTTGCTCAGCTCTTATAAGGAAACACTAACTAACTAAAGCACTACACCCTCCTTGACTTCTCATAAGATGTAGGCTCCCAGTTGGTCCTTCCTGATCAAGTGAAAAATCGGTTTCCTTCCCCTAATCTGTTCAGTAAAAAAACAGTTCCCTATACTAATCTGGTATGTCCAAGAGTCAGTTTCAAGGTTACTCTCCAGTCCAGCTGGTGAATCTGGGAATTTTGAGGCAATGTTACAATTGCCTTATGTACACAGACAACCCTCTCCTACTTCCAGCAAACTGTAATACATGTGAGAGATGCAGTTACACAGCCAAACTGGAGGCAGAGCTCTCTCAACCCAAGACTGGCACAGTCAGTCAGGAGGAAAAGGTAACCACCCACACCACAATTCCAGTCTCACACAGACCTATTGCATCTGCATACCCAACACATAAACACACACAAACATACTCGGAGGCTCTAAATAAAAATCTGCCTAAACAGCAAAGACCTCCTAAGCAGATATCCAAGCAACAGCCACCCCTCAACAATACCCACAAATCACATATCTCACAAAATCAGTGTGCCTCAGTCACAGCCCTTGAGGCCAAACTACACACCAAATACACTTGTTATAGGGGACACTATTGTCCGGCGCACTGACGTCCCGCTCACCAGACTGAACAAGGAGAAGGTCACTGTAAGCTGCCTGTCGGGTGCCAGGATCCGCCACATAACGCAAGCACTCAGGTCACTCCGTAGCAAGTACAAGTATGACTCTCATTGTCCATGCTGGTGTGAATGACCTGAGACGTACCTCCCTGGACTACATGAAAAGAGACATAGAGGAGGTCTCTGACCATGTAGCCCAGGCTGGTATGACCCTGACCTTGAGTAGCATATTGCCCTCACCAAGAATGATACCACAGTATAAAGACAAAATGATCATTTTCAACAATTTGCTAAAGTATTGGTGTCATTCGAAGGGGATCCAGTGTCTGTCAGCCTGGGATTACATGCTCGACAAGCCACGTTGCTTCGCTAGGGACGGCTTGCACCTGTCACCCTTAGACTTTCGTATACTGGCCAAGACTCTTGCCACCCCCATAGTGCCTTTTTTAGGCAAGGCTCAAAGTACAAACCCACCTCCATAGACAACCCAAGGATAAAAAAACTAAAGGTAATGCTACTCAATGCCAGAAGTCTAAACCTCAAGATGCACACACTCGAGGCTCTCCTCAGCATGGAGAAAATTGATGTCTCTGCATTAACAGAAACCTGGTTCAAGGCTCCTGAGAGCACCCCAGCACTGCCAGTTTATAACTCATACCATGCGTTTCGGCCCCTAAACTCGGACCGAAGCACAAAAGGAGGGGGAGTATCTATATTCACCAAAGATACCTACACCTTCAGGTTGGTGGCACTGCACGAAGCATCAGAAACCATCCATGTGCACCTAACACGGGCAAAACTGCCTTTCAGTTTGTAGCCTGCTACAGAACACCCTCCCTATTACAGGAACCCCACTTGGCATTCCTGAGAACACTGGAGAATATGAAGTCACCAAACACTATGTTATTGGGTGACTTCAACTACCCAAACATTGACTGGGAAAACTACTCAAGCCCAAACACCCTCGCCCAATGGTTCCTTGAATTTATAAACTCTAACGAAATGGAACAACTGGTCACCACTCCCACAAGAGGGAACAACATATTGGACCTGGTCATCACCAACATGGGGACTCTGTTCCACACCAGAGGTAAACCCCTCATTGGTAAGATCAGACCATAAACAAATTTCCCTGGACATCCATATCCCATCCCCACCTCCATCCAAGGAAATCACTGTAAAGAATTTCTCAAAAGCCAACTTTGCACTTCTCAAGACTGAGATGGAATCCTTCAAAGCCCCTGGGCCAGAGGATAATACAGCCCAATCCGCAGAATCCTTTACAAATGCATTCTATGAGCACCTGCAGGAATGCATGGATCGTGCTATCCCAAATAAAACCAAGACTCACTCCTCCAAAAACAGGAGACCAGTCTGGTGGACCCTGGCCATAAATAAGCTATACAACAGAAGGAAGAAGCTACTACATGTCGGAGCAAAATCCCAAAAAGGGAAGGCATCTCTGATCAGTATTAGCAAGAAACTTCGTTCTCTCATAAAATCATCAAAGGCCATTTTCGAAAAAAAAAATTGCCCTAGACACTGAAGATAATCACAAGGCCGCCTTTAGTTATGTCAGGAACATGGGCAGAAACTCCCAGATATGCTCTGAATTGTTGCATAACGGTACAAAATATACCGAACCTACAGACATAGCCAACATCCTGGCAGACAGATTCAGCGCATTCTCCCCCCCTTCCCCCCCAAAGGAGCAAATGCCTATCCCAACTGAATGCAACCTCCCTGACATCACAGATGCACAGGTGAAAGCTGCCCTCTCAAAAGCAAAAAAACACAGCATCTGTGGGACCAGACGGTGTCCCAGGCTGTGTCTTACACAAGCTCCAAGAACTGAACCCTCACATTAAGTCACTGTTCAAACTTAGCCTTACTACAGGATATGTACCCAAAGAATGGCGTACAGCTACAGTGGTCCCACACCACAAAGATGGTGCCACAACGGACCCCGGAAACTATCGCCCCATAGGCCTGACTAGTCTGGTCTGTAAAGCGATGGAGCGTATTATCATGGAACTCATAAACAAAGACATTGGGAGCCTCCAGGCACTGGACCCTACCCAATTTGGCTTTAAGGGCAGATCTCGCCTCTTAAACCTAGTTGATTTCTTTGAAACAGTTACCAAAACCATAGATGAGAGCAAGGTAATCCACACAGCCTACCTGGACCTCGCAAAAGCCTTTGACATAATACCCCACTCGGGCATCATAAATAAGCTTACCAGCTTAAATATCAACCCCTTTATCACAAGATGGGTTGCAAACTGGTTCAGAGATAGAACCCACATGGTCAGAATTGCAGGTGCCATGTCCAAATCCAAACCGGTGACAAGCGGCGTCCCACAGGGCTCAGTTTTGGGACCTCTCTTGTTCGGTATATACTTCTCTAAGGTTATGGCTAACACAGGGGGATTATGGCTGACAAAATTCACAGATGACTGCAAACTGGGGGCCATAATTGAATCTCCAGCTGACACAAGCATCCTCCAAAAGGGTCTCCGAGACGGATACTTGGTGCCAGAGCCACGGCCTCAAGCTAAATGCTAAAAAGTGCATAGTCATCCCCTTTGGGAAAAACAAGGTGCCCACAAATTACCACATAGGTGGTAATCCATTAAGTACGGAAGAAGTAATTAAGAGATTTGTGGACAAACGTAGATTAGTAATCTCTCCTTTGGTAATCACGTTGCCAAAGTGGTTAGAAAGACCTTCTATATAGCCCACCTTATCATGAAAGGGTCTACAAACAGATGTCCTATGCAGCTCTCGAAAAAAAAACTCAGTCTGTACTCAGTTGCTTACGCCATGTCAAACCCAGAATTAATGGGCATGCTCCACCTCAAAATCCAAGTCCCTTAGAGCTACATGATCCAGGGACCTAAACCTCTCAAACACAACATAATGACATGCCCTCCCTGACCTGACCCGAGAAAATCAAATCTGGACGGTGGATGAGATACAAATTCACCATCTCTTCTGTGTCCCTGCTAGACAGAGGCACAGTAAACTAAAGTAGGTCACAGAAGGTACCCTTTTAAGATTAAAGAGGCACAGTAGGCTAATCTAATAGGGAGGCAGAAGCCAAATACACTCTGGCTAGGCTTATAAATGCCATAGGGCAGATAGCCTAGTATCTACCTATAAACTTATGAAGTACTAACAACATATTATGGAACTTGAGCAAAAATAGCAACCTTTACAGAATGTGCAGAAAATAAAGAATTGCAAGAGCTTATGCATTTTGCAAGTCAAGTCAGCAAGCATACATTGAAGTGTGGCTTTGATGCCCTAGAAGCATATTGCAGGCAGCAGTCACTTGTTCTGCACTGAGAAGGCATGCTTGGCTTAAGGAGCAGACCTTGCCAGACCATGTCAAATCAACGTTATTAGACGCTTCTTTGAACAAGGACAATCTTTTGGCACCAAAGCAGAAGAGGTGCTCAAAAAGATGGAAGAAAAAGCTAAATCTATGCAGACAGTCAAAGAATTCTTACAGGTACAGCCTCTTAGATTCAGTAGGCATTGTCCCTCAACAATGGTCCTTTCCAGCCCCCTCCAGGCCATCTCAAACTAGACCCAGGGGAAACGCCCCCCCCCCCAGTCTACAGTCTCAGGGTATGCAGATCTAAGCAATGGAGTGCCTCCATCTCCAAAGCAGGGGGTGCTAAGCCACCCCCTTATGGAAGAACATTCACAGTGACTTCTCTACTCCCCTCCCCACCTCTGCCCAACTGCTTTGTGCCCCTAGGAGGAAAAATTGCCCTTCATGCAAAAAACTAGATGTTCATCACCAGAGACCGATGGGTCCTCAACATTGTATCCCAGGGATGCAAATTTTACTTCCACTCTCTGCCAACCCCAAAAGCGTTCACAGACCTTCTTCCAAACCAGTAGGCAGAGGCACAAAGCCAAGTTCTATCCTTGCTCTCTGTCAGAGCAATTTAGCCAGTTCCAGCAGAACAGATAGGTCACGGATTCTATTCCAGACTTTTCCTGGTACCCAGAAAAGAAGTCTCTTGGCACCCAATCCTAGATCTTTCAATTTTCAACACCTTCCTGATGGTACCAAAATTCAAAATGTTCATTCTGCAGCAGCTTCTACCTATGCTAGCCAAAGATGCCTGGTTAGTCACCCTAGACTTAAAGAAACCTACCTGCATATCCCTATAAAGGGAGTCATGCAGGAAATATCTATGTTTCTGGGCCTGATCTATGCATTATCAGTTCTCTGCGCTTTCCTTTGGCTTATCCACTGCTCCCAGAGTAGTCACAAAATGCCTGGATCCAGCCATTGCTTACCGCAGGCAGAGAAATATTCAAATTTACCCGTACTTGGACGACTGCCTGATTCAAGTGGGCAGTCAGGGATTGCTGTTGCAGCACCTGATATTTGTAAAGAACCTTCTCACATCCCTGGGGTACATCATCAAAGAAAAGAAATCAAAACTACTCCCCAGTCAAAATATTGTATTCCTGGGAGCAAGCTTGGACACAGCATCCCAGATGGCATTCCACACTTCAGAAAAACAATCCTGTCTGACAGACTGTTTTACTCAAATGGCCACCAGAACCCAGCTATCTGCATGGAAAATCATGCAGGACCTAGGGTTCATGGCCTCATGCATCCTACGAATTCCATATGCCAAACTGCATATGAGGAAACTTCAATGGTACTTTAAAGTCTTTAGTGCCAACATTCTCAATACCTGGAAACTGTGATTCCTGTCATGTCTGAGGACAGAGTTTCTTTGGTGAGCAGCATCATGCAACCACAACAAGGGACTGCCCTTTACTCAACCCCATGACGCAGAGATCCTAGCCACAGATGCATCAGACTATGCCTGGGAAGCACACATGGACGGCAAATGCATTCAGGGCCACTGGAGGCCAAGTCTAATTCATCTGCACATCAGCTAAAAAGAGATGCTAGCTGTGCAGCATGCTTTGACAGCTTTCAAATCTGTACTGTCTCCAGGACACCTGCTAATAAAAGCAGACAACACCACAGTTATGTGGTACATCAACAAGCAGGGGGGAACTCAGTCTTATCCACTCTGCAGGTTAGCCATGGCCTTGTGGAGCATGACCTTGGACATGCAAGTACATCTGCAAGTTAATTTCCTGCCAGGCAAACAAAACTCACTGGCAGACGACTTGAGCAGAAATCTTCTGGACCCACACGAGTGGCAATTAGAGGCCAGCACCTTCAACCTTCTGATTCAGAAATGGGGGACCCCAGAGGTGGATCTCTTTGCCTCCCCCTGCAACCACCAGCTCAGCAAATTCTGCACCAGGAATCTTCATAGCAGGGCCTGGAAAATGGATGCCCCATCTTTTCAGTGGGTAAATCTCTGTCTATGCCTTTCCCCCTCTGCCCCTTTTCCCAAGAGTATCACTCAAGATAAGACAAGACAGACCAAGGACAATTCTGATTGCCCTGGACTGGCCATGCCAGCACTGGTACCCACTCCTGCGCAGCCTGTCACCGGTGCCACCCTGGCACGTACACCAGAACCCACCCCTGCTCTCTCAGCAGGAGGAACAGATTTTGCATCCGCAACTACAAACCCTTAATCTTGCAGCCTGACTTATTCCTTGAATTCTCCACCAGCAACCCTAAGCAAGCAGGTGCTAAACGTCATTTTTGAAGCCATACGACCCAGTACAAGAAAATCCTATGCTGATAAGTGAAAAAGGTACTGCTCCTGGATTCAGTCTAAACGAGAGGATACAACCCTGCTCTCCCTGCCTCTAATCCTAGATTACTTAGCAGATCTACTCCACAAGGGGCTGTCCTTCTCTTACATTAAGATACATGCCTCCGCCATTTCAGCTCATTACAACACTGAGCCACCTCTATTCTCGCACCCTCTTATCAAACAGTTCCTGAGAGGGGCAAACAACTTAAGGCCGCCAAGGAGAGAACCCACCCCTGCTTGGGACCTTAACTTTGTACTGGAAAAGCTCACGCCTTCCCCCCTTTGAACCTGTAGCATCAGCAGGGTTAAAGTTCCTCTCTTGGAAAACAGCCTTGCTTCTAGCCATCACTTCAGCTAGAAGAGTGTCTGAGCTACAAGCACTTATGACTGTGGAACCCTCCATTATTTTCCATGCTGACAGAGTTTCCCTCAGGACTAACCCTGCCTTTATGCCTAAAGTGGTGTCCAGTGTGGCTCTCAACCAATCTGTCCATTTGCCAACCTTCTTCCCTAATCCTCAAAATAAAGGGGAAAGGATCCTGCACTCTTTGGATGTGTACAGACAGTTTAGATTCTACCTTGATAGGACTAAGCCCTTCAGAAAATCTGACCAGTTATTAGTCAGCTTTGCAACAGGAGCAGAGGGCAAGGCCATTTCAAAACAAACATTTTCAAATGGATAGCACACTGCATCCATTTCTGCTACAATCACCATGGGAAACCAACCCCTCAGGGGGTCAGAACACATTCCACTAGGGCAACAGCATTTCTCAGGGGAGTCCCTACCAGGGACATCTTGGAAGCTGCTACCTGGAGTTCTGTACACACCTTCACCAAGCATTACCACCTGCCTATCTTTTTCAAATCCAGGGCAGGTTTTTCAACAGCAGTCCTGCAAGGCATACTAGCCAGCCCTAACTTTTCTTGATTGCCTCCACCCTTCTTCAGCATTGGGAATCTACCCAAGTGTGATGATTGCAACAGTGAAACACGAAAAACATAGTACAGTTGTGTACACTTACCATAAATGTAGATGTTAGTGTATTCACTGTTGCAATCCTGATTTCTCCCCCCCCATGGCTTTTACCCACCCCTTTCAGGGGTATTGGTGTTGGTATTTACTTTTTACTGGTGGTGTTTCCCCCCCACCATAACTTTGCTTCCCATTTGGGGGAGCTTCTGACATTTGGGGCAAGAAAAAATGTTTGTAATGGTGTCTGCTGCCTGTTTTTATACCCCTGACATCACTCCCGGAGCGACAGCATCCGACGCAGAAATAATAAGTGTCTGGTATTTGGGCCGACTGAGGGCTACCTGCAGGCAGATAACCCAAGTGTGATGACTGCAACAGTGAATACACTCTTAACATCTACATTTATGGTAAGTGTACACCACTATACTTTATGGTGAGTACATAACTTCTTTTTACTGGATTGCCCTGCATGTGGAGTGTATCCATATTTGTGTAATTACAGAGGCTTGACTTAAACATAAAGCACTTCCTCTCTATAGCAGAGTTTTGCAGTTAGCATGCTTTCACCCCTGATGTTAACTGGTGTCTTTTCCAAATTATATTTAGATTCCCAGAGACCCACTGACAAAACTCCAGTTCACCATATAAAACTACCAACTAAAAGCCTGCTACTGGGCACTCTCCATGTCCCCACACAATTATGCTAGATTCCTGAAAGTATTTGAAGAGCTCCCTATTAGTGAGCTCTGTTTTGGGAGACTTTTAACTACCAGATATTTACTGTACTCTAGAAGAACAGATGCTCCAGGTTATTCCTAGAAGTTTGTGTACTTGGTTAACAAATGGGAGCAGGTGGGTAGTTAACCCTTCAGAGGACATAATGTTCTATATCTTTTTCTCCAAATAATAGTTCCTTGGTCTTTACTTCCCCAGGTAAGTTGAGCCATAAACTTATGAATTTTGTGTTCAAAATCCCCAAAGCACCGGAAACTATCATCTTTGAACTTCAGATTGGTCAGTTTATCTGCCTGCAAAAAGAACTTCAGATTGGTCAGTTTATCTGCCTGCAAAAAATGCGATTCAAATGCATGTTTAACTGTGAGAAGACCTAATTATTTGGTAATTTGCATGTCTCTGAATAGTCCATAATTAGTCCAGTGTTAAATCTCAAAATTTTCCTTTGACAGCACCATCTTTGGCACGGACATAGTAGTGAGCCTCACAAAGGAATTCTGTGCTTACTTTGAACGATGCTTAATGTTAGCAGTCCCGACTGGAGTTAAAAACAGTGTAAAATTCAAAAAGAAATAACCCTGGTGATCCACCAGTGTAAATAAACTTTACAAAGGTGGGGGCTGTCTAGCTGTGCAGCAGAACTGAAAAATACTATATGAGCAGTAAAACAATGCTCAGATGTAGGTTAGCTTCTGAAGCTGTTGATTAATTACAAGTCCTGTTGCTAAATTATGAAATAAAGGATCAACATCCAGCAATGTTCAAAACATACCTTTACTGTTACTGCCCAGTCTGCACCAGTACTTCTGTCCAGTATACTAGCAAACAAGTTTTAATGCAACAACCCCCCCCCCCCCCAGCATCTCTCTGGTCACCCCATGTCCTAGAATCCCTTACACCTCCTGTTATCACCAAGGAACATTTTCTGAAAGTGCTGTAAATACCAAAAAAGTACATGTGACTTAACTCCATAAATGGATGTTTTAACAAATGACAAACATGTTGCGACAGCACCGAGCTTCTCCTAAAATTATTTTATCACAAGGTTTATTTTATTTATTTATTGGTTGATCTCCTTTATACTGGCCCGGCCCCTAGTTCCCTATATCCACACCTTATGCACTTTAACACAAAATTAGTCAAGTAATGTATGAAAAGTTGTGTGTTTTGTGCTTCTGTGTTTGAGTGAGACATTGTAGGTCCTTTTTTGTTTAAGATATTTTAACAGTGACTGTCTTGTATGTTCCACTGCACTTGGCTTCCAGTTTGAACAGGTTTATTTCATGGTGAACACACTACCCATTAAGTGCATAAAGTAGCTGGAGTTATGTTGTTTTTCTGAGAAGTTGGCTCAAATTTCAAATGCTATGACAGCTGTATTTCTAGGTATAAGCACTTGGCATACTTAACCCATTTGTACTTACTGCCCTTCACTTATGTGCAAGATTTTTTTTTCCTGGCTGCCAGCTCTGTATGCCGCTTCAGTGTGTCAGCAATATGTTTTTAAATCATTCTTAAAAGAAGTGAGAGCATGTCATTAAATACTACTAAAAGAATTGTTCCGTCAGACTTGGCATGTTTGAGATTCTGGTCTCCCATCTCATGCAGTATATGCTGCCTAGTTGTTTGACAGGAAAGACACAGCTTGGAAGTGGGTGCCCTGATGGTCAGGAGGAGAATGGAAATTTTTTGTATTCAGGATGGAAGAGCAGTGCATTTAAGCCACTTGGCGTGGGATCCAGAGTCTCTTACTTGTAGGGGACAAGCTAAAGATGGTGTGGGAATTTTGGTGAGGGAGGTCATCAGAAATGGTGACTGGCTCATCGGACTTAAGTGCAAGAATTATTAGGATGTTCATAGTCTCAGCCTATTCCTCACAGGGTTGTGATGGTGAGAAAGAGTGCAGTCAGGCAGCAGTTGAATGATCTAATAGATAAAGGAAGGCACCATGAGTTGTTGCCAATTAACAGGGACCTGCATGCTCCTGTTAGGGTAGACAGAACAGGATATGAAGACTGCCTGGGTCTACATGGGTGGAGCGCCATTAATAAAGGAGAGAGAATCTCAGACATTTGTCTGGCAGATGGCTTGATGGTGGTCAACACATGGTTCAGCAAGGGAGATAGTTGCAACTCTGGCAGATTTCTTCTGGCAAGGAAAGGACAGTGGGGAAAAATTTATGTTTAGAAAGTCCATCCTCAGTGAAACAGTTGCCCATGTCGTAAATCACTTGTGGCCAAAATACGCTGCAAGTAGTCATCAAGGAAGGCTGCAAGTTCTGAAGACATGGAAGTTGACTAGTGTGAAAGATTTCAAGGAAGTACTCTGGGCTCTAGCACCTTAAGAATAAGAAGACATGGGTGGAGTTGAAGCATGGCAGTGTGTCAAAACAGCATATGTGAGGGCTATATAGAACAGATATGCAACCGAGGCAGGTTTGGAAATGAGATATATAGGGAAAGCTGGTGGTGGAATGCAGAAGTCCAGGAAGTTGTAAAAAAGGAGTGCAGGAAAATGTGGGAGGTGGTAAAGACTGTGTAGGCTAAGAAGGAATAATGGTGGTTAATGGAGGCTAGACTGGGAAAGGTGAAGAAATGGTGCCATCATCGGAGCAGAAGCCTGAGTAATTTGATTGCAGAGATCAAAGAACAGATTACAGAGGCTTGGGCTTATGTGTTGGAAAGCAGAGAATGATCTGCTGGGGAAGATTTGACTGACAGGAAGAAGCAAGAGGAAATGAGGGTGTTCAAAGAGATGCAGGCCTTCTTGCACGATTCATACAGCAGCCAGAAACGAGTGTAGAAGGAAAATGTTAAGGAATGGAGAGAAATGGCAACCATTAACACAACACCTGTCTCCGTGTAGGAAACTGGGGAGGGGTTGATGTTCTGCTGTTATGTCCTGAAAATTTTGTAAGAATAAGCGTAATTGATAAATATGGCATTGAAATTTGTCAGGAGAATCAAATTCAGGTCCGAGAATTTATTAGAAATTGGGGATAAATTAAAAATGTCTTCGGTTAAACAAGTGCCTGAACCACAGGGTGTTTTATTTAGGACTTTTCAGTCTTACTCCTGTGTTTTTTTTTTTACTGCAAGTGGTGTACTGCTTTAGGTTGCATTTCATGCATTGATGATCCTTTGGAAGAAACGGTTACACTTTTGAAAGATTGTCTTGTACCAATGAGAATAAAGTCTGTCAGATGTATCTTGTATTTATATAGCTTCCTTCTCTTGTTGTAGGGCTTTTCAGAGTCACCAGACTTGGAATTTGAATATGCTGATGCAGAAAAATGGTCAACGGAGCTTTCTGGTAAGAAAAGTGATAAATCATTCACTTAAGTTTTTTATGACATGTCTGTATTTTATTCATTGAGAAATAGGAAGAATGCTGGATAACACATTTTGAAAAGATAAGCTACAGCTCTGAATAGTGCTGTATTGCACTTTTGGCTTGAAAAATTTAACCTCAACAGACAATGTGCTCTACAGGTTTAGATAATGCTGTGGTTATCTTGCCTTTTTTGACTAGCTGCAGGGTATGTAGTATAAAAAGGAATGTTTGTATGTTGAAGGGAACCTCTGAGACCGAACACCTCCAGTCTTCTCTTAGTACTGTCATAATCCCACATTCATTCCACTGATTAGGCTTTGTATGTGTTTACAATTTGTTGATGGGGTTAGCCATATTGGGACAGAGGTCTCACAGGAAAGTCACATAGGCAAAAATAAAGACCCATGCAAACCAGAGTCTCCACTGTGTAACACCTTAAACATCCTTTGGCAGCACATGGGAAATATATGTCCTTAAGGATTCCTGTTTTTAAGATTTCAGCTCCATGGCTTCTGAATGTCTACTGCCTTTTCATTTTGTGAGTTTCTACTGATGCATTTGCTTTATTAGCTTGCAAACATCAACAGTATACAGAAAGTAAAACATCAGTGGGTATTGTAAAGCGATGGAGCTGGAGCACTTGCATCTTTAAGGGATAATTTGCATATTTGCCATGTGTCTCTCTGAAATGATGATTAATATATTTCTCTGTAGAAAATCTGAAAATGTTAGATTCCCAAATTTAGATCCTTGTTTGAATGTTGCACAGCCTTTCTTTCATGGCACTATACTGAAAGAAGCTTTTTTGTAAATTACTTTTCCTAGGAAATATTCCTGGACACACTTGACAACAGCAAAGTAAAGAACAAAAAGTAAAGGACTCTTCCATTGAAGGTACTGCCAAAAAATCCAAATAGTAAATTCAAAAGTAAGGCAAGTTCTACCACTCTGTGTATGAAGCAACTTAATTTATTAAAACAATAAAAGCAGCATCATACTCGCTTTCGGGTAAAGCCCTTCATTAGATGATAAAACACTAGTAAAAACATAGCATTTAATATAGTACAACACAACCAATGAAAATCAATAGTTTACCCTCCTTTTTGCTAGAACTAGTTTTAAAGGGACAACATAATTTAATCCTGGGGCTTTGTCAGCTCCCAGTCTAAGAACCCATTGCATCTCTTTGTATTCAGTTTCATTATACAAATCACCCATTCTTTGACTTCTGTTTACAACACAAGTAACCACAAAGGCAAATACATGATCATTATGCAATTCTATATGCTTGTACAGTGCATTGTGTTCTTTTCTTAACCTTAAAACAAGATGGGGAAGGCTTAGAATCCCTCTGGAAATTATGTATTGCTGTGCGTTTCCATTTTTCTTCTATGTAGATGTTAAAACTAACAGGGCTTTTATGATTGCTTAGCTTAATGTCTTTGAAGAATTGTCCAGTTCCTGTTTGCTTACTGGAAAGTATCCATTTGCCACCGGGGTTTAACTTTCGATTTAGCAGGGTGAAATACATTCAGATTTTTTTTTTTTAACTTTGTCCTCATCCACTGTCTCATTGTTTTGCTGTGGAGTCATTGGCACCTATTTATTTATTTTTTTTGTTTATACTTTCACATTGTGCTCTGCATGCTTATTTGAGTTTTAAGTAGCCATCTTAAGAACCTAGAGTTGGTTGAATGAGAGGACTTAAATTTTTTGCCTTTAATATTGGGTAAGGTTCAACATGATTACAGATTAAAAGCTACAGCTTCATGGAAAGAAACAAGGGGCAAGCTTTTCTAATCTTATTTATGTGATTTAACTAGCAGATTTTCTTCGTGTTTCACTGTTGCAGTCATTACATTTGGGTTATCTGCTTGCATCTAGCCCTCAGTCGGCCTGATTAACAAAGTCTTGGGTCCTGCATTGGTTGCTGTCCCTTCTTCCATGACGTCAGGTCCTCAGGGGTATCAAACATGCAGCCGACACCATTATGTCAGTCTTTCAGAAGCAGTTTGCAAGTGCCGGTTGGCCGACTCCTGAAATTTTTTTTTCGAGTTTCAGAACCGAAGTCTTCAACTAAAGCTAAGTACCCCGTTGGGGAAACTTTTTCTTGCTCCTCATCGATGTCAGTAAAAGTTAATTGCATTACTTGTGGAAAGCAAATACCTCATAAAGATTTTCATTTGTTCTGTATTCCTTGCCTATGCCCTGACCATGACGTACCTTGCTGTCGGTTTTGTGCCTTATTTAATCAGCGCACTATCCGTCATCTGTATATTTTTGCCTCTAAATATTTCTGTTCTCGGTTTAATTATCCAGAAATGTCATCCATTAGCCGTCCGACTACCAGGATTCCGAAAAAATGCAAAGATAAAGACAGAGACAGGCCACCAAGGTCCAAAACTGCCGACAACGCTTCTCCTAAGCCAAGCACCATTTTGCCAGCACTCAGTGAGGTACTTTCATAGCCCCTGATACACACTACTTCTGATTCGCAGGCCTCTACTGAGATCCATTTGGAGTCCGGTATGCCGCGAGATGCTTCAACTATGGAAACCGTGGATGTCTCTACCTTGGATGGGTCCAGAGCCGCTGTGCAGGCACCAGCTTCTGAGGGTGTATTCAGGCCTGCGGACTTGCATATTAAACCAACGCTTCCTTCTTTACTTAGGCCTAAATCTCGATCCATGCCTAAACAAACTATGCCCAGGCCACGTGCTCAGGCCTCTATACCTACAAAACAATAAGAATGGCTGAAGATCTAATAACTCTAATCAGGGGTAGACAACCCCCCCCCCCTTCTAAGAGGCCTAGGACTGAAGTTGATTATGAATCTTCTGATCAGGATTCTGTTTTTTCTGATTCTTCTGCTGATCTGGAATTGTCCTTACCTACTTATGAAGATTCTGATGCAGAGGACTCCATTCCCTCTGCTTCCCCTCCTGAGGATTTTTCTTTTGGGGAAACCTTACATACTCTAAGGGAGCATTTCCACTGGGAAAGCCAGGATTTTTCTGTTTCAAAAAAGAGGCTTGGGGATTTCCTTCCCCTACCTCAGCATAGGACTTTAGCTATTCCTCCTGTACTAGACATTGTTGATGCTTTTTCTGAATCTAGTTTGGCCCCTGATTCCCTGCCTCCTGCTCCCAGAAAACCTGACCGATACTACAGGATCCCTGAGTCTCACAAGTTCCTTTTTAAAAATCCTATTGCAGATCCAGAGACTATTTCACAGGGGCCCAAGGGCATTAAGGCTTCTACTGCTAAAAATCCTACCCCTTCTGATAGAGACTCCAGGGCGCTGGCTAGATGGGGTAAGAAGGTTTACACTTCTGCAACCTTGGCCATTAGGGCTTTAAACTGCCAGTTTCATATGTTAAAGTATCAGCAACATGTTATTGGACTGCTTAAACAGAAAATGATGTTGATTCCTGACTGTGTAGAAAATAAAGAATTACAGGATTTAATTCATTCTGCTGAACAAGTTGGAAAACATACTTTGCAATGTGGTTTTGATTCATCACAGGCTTCTTGCAGGGCTGCTGTTACTGGGTCTGTGTTCACAAGGCATGCTTGGCTTAAGGAGCAATCTTTGCCTGATCATGTTAAAGCTAAATTGTTGGATGCTCCCTTAAATCAGAACTGCCTGTTTGGCAACAAGGCTGAGGAAGTTCTTAAAAAGATGGGAAGATAAAGCTAAATCTATGCAAACTGTTAAAGATTTTTTACAAGTTCAGGCTCCTAGATTTAGTAGGCACTGGCCCTCTAAGAATTGGTCCTTTCCCCAACCCCTTCCAGGTCTTCTCAAGCCAAACGCAGACACAGCAAAAACCCCAGGTTTCAGTCCCAGGGGACATAAAGAACTAAACAGTGGGGGGGCCTCCACTTCCAAATATGGGAATAATAAGACTCCCCCTATGGTAAACTGTCTCAATGACTTCCTTTTAAAATTTCCAAGCACTTATCAACTGACTGCCCCTTTGGGGGGGAACGATCTCTCTTCATGCAAAGAATTGGGAACTCATCACCCAGGACAAATCGGTTTTAAGTAGTGTCCCAGGGATACAGATTTCATTTCCACACGTTGCCAACACCAAGCGGGTGGCCAAACCTACCCCCAAATCAGTGGGCAGAGGCCCAAAAACAAGTACGATCTGTCTTAAACATGGGGGTTATTCAACTGGTACCAGAAGAGGAAAAGGGACAAGGTTTCTACTCGAGACTTTTCCTGGTACCCAGAAAAGACAATTCATGGCGTCCTATCCTGGACCTGTCTACTCTAAACACCTTTTTGGAGATTCCAAAATTCAAGATGCTGACTCTTCACCAATGACTTCCTATGCTAGGCAAAGATGCCTGGTTAGCAACACTAGATTTAAAAGAAGCATATCTGCACATCCCAGTCAGGGAATCTTGCAGAAGATACCTACGCTTCAAAGCAGGCTACATGCACTATCAGTTCTCTGCACTGCCCTTTGACTTATCTGCTGTGCCCAGGGTATTCGCAGTGTGCCTAATTCCAGTATCACATTTTGCAGGCAAAGAAATATTCAAATATGCCCATACCTGGACGATTGTCTAATTCGGGCAGAAAGCCAGGACATACTTTTAAATCATCTGGCCTTTGTACAAATGATTCTAACTTGTCTGGGTTACACCATAAACAAAAAGAAATCACACCTGGTACCCTGTCAACAAATTATATTCCTGGGAGCAAGCTTGAATACAACTTCCCAGATGGCTTACCTCACGCCAGAGAAACAAATTAATTTGACAACCTACTTCAAATAAGTGGCCACAAAAACCCTGCTATCTGCAAGACAAATACTGCAAGCCTTGGGGTTCATGGCCTCCTACATTCTTCTAATTCCATATGCAAGACTGCATATGAGGAAACTACAGTGGTATCTAAAAAGCCTATGGTGTCACATTCTCAAGACCTAAAAAAAATTATTCCTATCATACCTTGCCTATGTCTAGAGTTCTTTTGGTGGGCAGAGGCCTGCCACCAAAACAAGGGACTGCCTTTCACACCATCCCCTGCCGCCCAAACCCTAACAACAGACATATCAGACTATGCATGTGGGCTCACCTGGCAGAGAAGTGCATTCAGGGAAATGGAACCCAAGTCAAATGCACCTGCATATCAATCAACAAGAAATGTTAGCTGTACAGAATGCTCCGACAGCCTTAAAGGACCACATTCTTCCAGTACAACTAATGGTAAAGATGGACAACACCACTGTTATGTGGTACATAAACAAGCAGGGGGGTACACATACTTACCCCCTCTGCATATTAGCCATGGCATTGTGGAACACAGCCCTGAGCTACTAAGTGCACCTACAAGCTCAATTACTGCCAGGAAAATTAAATACACTGGTGGATGGACTAAGCAGAAACCTAATGGACCCACAAGAGTGGAAACTGGAACCAAGGATTTTCAACATGTTGACAAGCAAATGGGGGAGCCCAGATATAGACCGGTTTGCCTCCCCCCAGAACTACCAGTTGGACAACTTTTGCACAAGTACTCCCCACAATCAAGCCTGGAAAGTGGATGCTCTCATTCACCTGGAAAAATCTGTCGGTCTTTGCCTTCCCCCCTCTGCCTGTCCTCTCCAAAGTACTACTAAAAATCAAACAGGACAAACCAAGGATGATTTTGATTGCTCCAGACTGGCCGCGGCAACACTGGTACCCTCTCCGGCGCAGTGTGTCACTGTTATCTCCATGGCACCTGCCTCAGACTCTTTACCTGCTGTCTCAGCAGGAGAACCAGTTTCTGCTCCCTCAGCTTCTAACACTGAACCTTGCAGCCTGGCTAATTACTTAATCTCTCCTTTACCATCCCTTAGCAAACCTGTGATGGATATCATTTTAGAGGCAAGGAGGCCTAGTACTAGAAAATCTTATGCTGAAAAATGGAAAAGAGTCTGTGCGTGGAACCAATCTCAAGGGATGAGCACAGCAGTGCCCAATTTACCTCAGATTTTACAATACTTAACTCATTACGCATGAAAGCGACCAGGTGGTGCTGCAGTTACTCCCCTCTCTCTCCTCTAGGCCAATATTGCCTGTTCATATTTGCATTAATATGTCCAAAAACCATGTTACATGTTAGTATCGGAACATTTTTTATCTTGAAGCAACATACATGAGCAAAACACAATTGTTATAATATGACCTCTGTCAATGGGTATTTGTTAAAAATGTAAGGTGATAACTTAAATTTTTTAATACTGAAGCCACGCCCACTAGGGGTTAAAGGTACACACTTAAAAGAGCTCTGAGATGCTTCACAAGGGCCTATCTTTTTCCTCCATTGAAATCCACGCCTCAGCCATTTCAGCTCGTTGTAACACAGAACCTCCCCTCTTCTCTCATCCACTGCTCAAGCAGTTCCTCAGAGGGGCCAAAATTTTGAGACCACCCAGGAGAGCTCCAACCCCAGCCTGGGACCTTAACTTTGTCTTGGAGAAACTCACTCCACCTCCTTTCGAGCCAGCTGCTACTGCAGACTTCAATTTTCTTTCTTGGAAAACAGTTTTCCTTTTAGCAATCACTTCTGCTAGAAGGGTATCTGAATTACAGGCCCTTATGGCAGTGGAGCCCTTTCATCATCTTTCATGCAGACAGGGTGTCCCTCAGATGCAATCCATCCTTCATGCCCAAGGTCGTATCCAATGTGGCTCTTAATTAGTCCATTCATTTGTCAACCTTCTTTCCCAATCCACAGAATAAAGGGGAACGGATACTGCATTCCTTAGATGTGCACAGACAACTTAGATCCTACTTGGACAGGACTAAGTCTCAAAGGAAATCTGAACTGCTGCTGGCATTTGCTGCAGGGGCAGAGGGAAAGGCTATTTCAAAGCAAACCATTTCTAAATGGATAAGCTATTGCATTCATTTCTGCTGTAAGCACCATGGAAAACCTATCCCCCAGGGGATCAGACCTCACTCCACCAGGGCTACATCTACCTCTGCAGCCTTTCTCAGAAGCGTCCCTACAAGGGACATCCTAGAAGCTGCTACCTGGAGTTCTGTACATACTTTCATCAAGCATTATCATTTGCCAGTTTTCTCTAAATCCAGAGCTGGCTTTGCCTTTGCAGTCTTGCAGGGCCTTATAGCTGGCCCTAATGCTATCTAAATTCCTCCTCCCAACCATAGCTTTGGGAATCTACCCAAATGTAATGACTGCAACAGTGAAACAAGAAGAACATAGTACAATTGTGTACACTTGCCATAAATGTAGATGTTCGAGTGTATTCACCACTGCAGTCCTGGTTACCCTCCCTTCAGCCCCTTAACTTCATTTGGCTATACCTCTTCTTTCCTTTACTATGTTTAAAAGCCTTTTTGGTGTATTTGCATTTTTGTTGGAGGTATATCTTTACTTTTATATTTAATTGCTTCCCATTAGGGGTTCACCTGACATCTGGGACAAGGAAAACTGATGTAATGGCATCAGCTGCATGTTTTATACCCCTGACGACCTGACTGCATGGAAGAAGGGACAGCAACCGATGCAGGACCCACGCCTTTGGAATCAGGCCGACTGAGGGCTACCTGCAAACTGATAAAACAAATGTAATGACTGCAACAGTGAATTCACTCTAACATCTACATTTATGGTAAGTGTACACAGCTGTACTTTGTTGATGGTCTGCATTGCTTGCACTTTATCTACTTCTAGAATTTTCCTTTTCAGAGTCAAGTAACTTTACTGCTCTTACTTAAAGCAATCAGTGAAACCACAAGAAAAACCTAGTCAAGCTAGATTTTTTTACTGTGTGATTCCTTAAAACCTCTTGTATTCGAGGTATATGGGATATATGCAAACAACACTTTAAGGACATCAGGTGTTTCAGCTATATGGCAGTTCTCAATGCCCATGACTTTTGTCCATAATAGATTTAAGGAAAATTCAGACCAGTAAAGCCAAACCCAACTAGATGTGGATATGCATGTTTCAGCCTTCTTATGGCCTCGTCAGCACAGCTGAAGTGGACTGTTTGGTTAACATTTAGAAACACAGGGTTGTTGTACCCAGCTGATATCCATAACTATTAGGGTGCCTGAAAAATATCCCAACTAACTAAAACAATGAGTTACAAGGTCACACAGACAAACCAATCAGTAAAATAAGAAAAACCTATCTAAGCCTTTTGTGCCGCAAGTGTTATCAGAGTTTACTTTAAGCTAAACTATCCACCTCCCTGTTTTCCTTCTTGAACCAAAAAATGAAGGAGAGAGGAGATTTCATATCTTGGATGTTTGCAGACAACTCTGGTATCTTGACAGAAGTAAATGTATTCACTTTTTGGATCTGTTCATTTCTGGTGAAGTTTAGGAAAGGACAACTTGTGTCAGAACTGACCACTTCCAAATGGTTGTCTAAGTATCATTTTGTTATTTTTACCATCACAGAACTGTTCCAAGTAGGAGCAAAGCCCACTCTTAAAAGGCCCTTGGCCTCATCTTTGGCTTTTTAGCACCTTGGTTCTCTATACATACATTTACAAGGCACTGCAAGCTTGATTCCTTCTGTGTCTTGATCATTCTTTGCTAGGACCATTCCCTATGGCTCGTTGACCCTTTCCCTTCCACCTCCTGATTGTAGTAAGCAATGGTAATCTAGCCTTGTAGCTAAGGCTACTGCTGCAGTGATCATTCTGATGAAACATTAGAGAGTAAACTTAACATAACAGAAGATGTTCTGATGATCACTGCTGCAGTAGCTGCTCCCTCTCCCTATTCCTCTTGTTGGTGTGTTTTTATGCCAATGTGTGGACATTTAATTTTGTTCCTAACAATGTCCTTTCAGGGCTCCATCTCCAGGAATTTCATGCCAAATGAGACAGGAAGTGCTTGGTAACTAAACCTGTCTTTCTAATCACCTCTGCTCAAGCTGACTTAGTTTGGATGCATGCAAGGTGCCCTGAGGCTTTGGAAGCTTGCTGGCTCTTGTATCTTTGGCAGGATAGAACTGGTACGGCTAAGTCTACTGCAGCATTGGTCATTCGAACAACTTCTGTGTAGTAAGTTTTCTTGCATAACAGTTCTTTTATTTCTGGAGTAAGTGGCTTCTAACCACTCCTTCCTTTAGAGGTTAGTTGTCACTAGGAGTATCTGATCAGCATATTTCAATTTTATGGATCATAATGAACACTGCTAGTTTATAGCTGTAACCTTTTATAGGTTTCAGTCCAGGTAGAATTGTGTTTTCACTTGCCCATGGATAAGATCCTTACACCTTCAGAATCTGGCCACTTGCATTGTCCAGATGGAATTCATGTTTGCCAATTTTTGCTTTAGGTCCTCAAGACTGGTGCAGGTGCAAAAACAAGTTTTGTTAGTTTGATAAATTTTGCATTGGTATTTCATTGGACCTTTTGAGAGCAGTGGTCTCCCCCTTTACTTTGAAAGACTATGTATAGCCTTCATTTTTTTCCAGTAAACATAAACAGCTGTGATGTGAAGTAAGTGTTGTATGAAAATGTTTTTGACATTTCACAGATTTCCTACATCTTAAAAAAAGTTCAAAGCATAAGTTCAGTAAAAATGCAGCAGAGGTGTACTAAAGAGCTGTTTGGAACTAGTTATATCCTGCCAAAAGCTATATTACCTTAATTGATCTTTAACATTCTGGTTAACCAAATAACTTTTGCTTTGGAGATGGACTTTGCAGAAAGAGCTAGGACAAGTTTACTGAAAGCAGAAGATGGGTTTTGTCTGAAAGGACATTGTTTGTTTACTTGAATATTTCACTGTTGCCACACATTCTAGCACACCCTCCTGGAGTTTCTTCGTGATGAATCTTCACTCAGTTAAATGCAGCAATGAAGTTTCTTTAGTGTGTTCAGTAGACTTTATGGATTGGGAGCAGTGAAGGAACCTCATGGATTGCATATAAGAAGATAGTCAGCCTTTTGAACTGAATCAATGAGGTCGTGAATGTAATTTTTGTGAAAGTTTTTTTTGGAAATTCAAAATGTCCTAGAAGCCAGATGCACAATTGCTTTCTTCAATTAGTGGTGGTAGTTTTGTAGTATGTAAAAGTTTTTCTCACTGTACTAGACTACATTTGTCAGATTAAAGATTTTTTTTATTCAGTTTCAAAAGTTCTTAGCTGGATGTTTGATCTCATTAAGGTAGTTGCACAAAACTGGTGAATTATAACGCGGCTTCCACCTTTTTGAAGAGGGACTGTTAAACCATAGATGTTAATAGTATGTTTAACTTATTTTAATAGTATTTGTGACATCCCCACTCTGGGACAGTAATCAAGGAGCCTGAATCCTCACCACTGACACTGGAGAGAGACGTTCACTTGGAACAAAAATGGATACACCCAGTATTTCCAGATGCAGCACTCTGCATCAGCAAAGTTTTCCTTAAGTGCACACAGGGAACACGCACAGTCCAGGGTCTGGATTTCTCCATCTCCCTCCATGTCCCCAGTAAGACTCCCCACTGGCACAGCTGTAGAGTTGAGTCCTCAGCCGAGTGTCCAAGCCAAGTCCTTGAGCACACACACTCTGTGTGAAACTAGTACTTCGTGTCCCTGTTCTAAGCAGCTAACACAGTCAGTGAGATTTGATTTACACACTTACACACATACACACACACACACACACACACCCCTTTCTGCCCAGACTACAAGGTAGTTAAACTGCCACCAGACACTCCAGAGCCAGCTACTGTAAGGCTCTTGCAAGGGTACCCAGTTATACAGAGTGAGATTAGTATTAGTACAAGTGGTAGTTTGACCAACAGCAAGGCTTTCATGAGGGGCTAGATCGGTCACCAAGTAAGTACTCTCATAGATTAAAATATTCTCTCAAAGACCAACCCCAATGAAAAGTTTAAATAAATAAAATAAATAAATAAATATATTCACATTTGGTAACCAGATAGTGTCCTACTGGGCAAGAAAAAAACAAAGCCCGTTTTCAGTGGAGACCCGGGGAGAAAAGCTCCCAAAGTAAAGTTTGAATAAGTAGAAAGGCAGAAGTAGGGTAGTGTGTTTGCTTAGCCAGAGGAAATACAGGGGCATAACCAGTGATTGCAGCAATAATTAGTAAGGAGCTGTTTGAAGCTATGTGTATTGGGTATAGATAGTAGATGCTGGGGAAGGGAATTCCAAATTTTTGCTATAGAGGAGCCGTATAACGAATCACCAAAAGAGTTGTGGGTTTTGATGACTTTGAGTAAACTTTTATCAGCTGATCTGAGTTGAGGCAAGATTAGCATAGGGGTTGTATGAGGTTTGATAGGGCTGAACAATAGTCAGGTTTATGGATGAGTGAGCTACTATTAGCTGGTTTAGGGCTAGTAAGTTTGGGAGTTCAGTCCAGTTTAGTTTTTGTAAGGTGATACAATGGTGAGATCTGTGGGGAAGATTAGCTGCAAATTTGATATATATTTTTTTATTATACCAAACTTTTAGGTTATTCAATTTAGGTTTACGAGTGTTTGTGAAGACTTGAGAACAATAGAGGAGGGTGGAAAGTAGGTAAGTTCTGGCAGTAGCTATTCTTGCATGGTAAGTAAGAAGTGGTTTAGCCCTGTAGAGTGCACCTAATTCTGTGTGGACTTTTTTGTTTAATAGAGCGATATGTCCGTTAAATTTTAGATTGCAGTCTAAGGTAACAACGAGGAGTTTCCTATGTTCGACCGGTTCAATTTTTATACCATTAGAGGTGAAGATAGAGGTGGGTTTGTTGTTTTTGTTAGAGGAATTAGAAAATGCCATAAGTTTGGGCCAGTTCTTCCAAAAACCCTATTCCACCTGACAAGGATAGCATAGCCCTAGAAGATGGGGTAAAAAACTATACACCTCTGCTGCCCTAGCAATTAGAGCCCTTAACTACCAGCTCCATATGCTAAAATACCAGCAGTATACCTTGGAACTATTAAAGCAGAACATTTCCCCCTTGCCTGACAGCTCTACTTTCAGAGAGCTAGGGTAACTCTTACACTCCAGCTCTCAAGTGGCGAAGCATTCCCTTCACTGTGGATATGATGCCCTAGAAGCCTCCAGCAGGGCTGCTGTCGCAGGGTCAGTCATTGGGAGACATGCATGGCTGAAAGAGCAACTTCTGCCTGATCATGTTGAATCCAACCTCCTAGACACCCCCTAGATAAAGGACTACCTGTTTGGATCTAAGGCAGAGGAGGTGATCAAGAAAATGGAGGATAAGGCAAAATCAATGCAGACAGTAAAAGATTTCCTGCAGGTACAGCCTCCCAGATTCAGCATGATCTTTCCCACCAAACACTGGTCCTTTCCTTCCCAATCCAGGCTTGTGCAAAGGAAAGGGCATAGGGACAGACCCCCCAGGCAACAACAAGGACAGCAGAGGCCCAGACAATGGACCTCTACAACTCCCAGGGCAGGGAGTTCTAAGTCCACTCCCTAACCTAATGTAATGACTCCTCCCTCTGCCCCACCCCCTCCCCAAAGGTTAGGAGGAAGGGTATCCCTTTTCAAAGACAACTGGCAATCCATCACAAAGGATCAGTGGGTCCTAAAAATAATTTTCCAAGGATACCAATTCTCCTTCAAAGAGAGCCCTGTCTTAACAGGGTACCCAGACATACCATCAAATCAGTGGGCAGAGGCCCTGACAAATTAAAAAACTCTGTGCTCAAGGAGCAGTGTAGCCTGTACCCCAGGAACAAGCCGGAAAACGGTTTTATTCAAGATTGTTCCTGGTACCCAGGAAAGAGGGCACTTGGCTCCCTATTCTGGATCTATCCCCACTAAACCTTTCCCTGCAAGTGCCAAAATTTAGAATACTTGCGCTCCAAAAACTTTTACTCATGCTGACACCAAATGCCTGGCTAGTCACCCTGGACCTAAAGGATGCCTACCACCATATCTCTATAAGGGAGTCCTGCAGAAGGTTCATTCACTTCAGGGGAGGCTCACAACACTTTCAGTTGCCTGCTCTGCCCTTTGGCTTATCTACTGCTCCCAGGGTTTTCACCAAATGCCTGGGCCCTGTCCTTGCCTTCTGCAGGCAGAAAAACATTCAAATTTACCCCTATCTGGACAACTGTCTTATCCAGGCCGACAGCAAGGAAAAGCTCCTGCAAGACCTCAACTTTGTCCAAACACTCTTTACCTCTCTGGGATTTACCGTCAACAAGGAAAAATCCCATTTCCAGCCCACCAGACAGATCACCTTCTTGTGAGCTCTCCTGGACACTTCCACCCAAAGAGCCTTCCTCTCTCCAGAAAAATGAAGTTTGCTGGCCTAGTACTTCTCCCAGCTGGCTTACAGAATACATCTCACAGTAAGGAAGTTCCTTTAAGCTCTGTGGTACATGGCATCTTGGTGGTGCCCTTGACCAGACTACACATGAAAACTGCAGTGGTACCTAAAAACCTATGGTGCCAGAACTCTGTCGCTGGAGCTGCAACTACCTCTGATTCCCTGCTTAAGAGGGGAACTCCTATGGTGGGCAGAAGTCTGCACCCTGAACAAGGGCCTACCTTTTCTAATTCTTTCCCATGGCCAGACCATCACCACGGATGCCTCAGACAAACCTGGGGGGGGGGGTTATACTTTAGAGACGTGCTCCCAAGGCGCTTGGGACCTCAGGGACCTAGACCTACACATCAACCTAAAAGAAATTATGGTGGTACCTCTGGCTATCGCAGCCTTCAAGAGCCACCTGAAACTAGGGGTGCTTCTTGTCAAAACAAACAATACCACAGTTGTGTGGTACATCAGCAAGCAGGGGGGAACACATCCCAGTCTGCAAACTCTCAACCTATCCGCATGACTTGTATCCCAGTCTGCAAACTCTCAAACCTATCCGCATGACTTGTACCCCCAAAGGCGGATACCAACCCACTGTTGACCAGGCAGGTCCTAGATATAATTAAGGAGGCCAGGAGGCCCAGCACCAAGAAGTCATACTCTGCAAAATGGAAAAGAATTTGTCTTCTAGCAATGCTTCTCTGGCAGACTGCCTCGATGATGGGCCTTCATCTGATAGCCCAGTACATACTGGGGGAGCACAGTACTCTGACAGACCACCTCAGCAGAATTGTCTTGGACCCCCACGAGTGGTAGCTTCGGAGGGAGACCTTCCTCTGCATCATCCAAACTTGGGGGACCCAGAGGTAGATCTCTTCACATCCGTAGACAACAGGCAGTTGGACAGTTCTGCACCAGGAAGTTCCACCCAGAAGCCTGGAAAGTGTATGCTTTCTCCTTCCACTGGGGCAGCCTGTTAATCTACACCCTCCCCAATGATCCCAAGGGTACTGCTAAAGATCAGGGAAAAAGGGACAAGAGCTATACTAATTACTTCAAATTGGCCCAGGCAACATTGGTACCCCTTGCTACTCAGCCTAACCAAGGAGCCGCCCAGGAATCTGCCTCTCACAGAAGTTCTAACCCAAGAAAAAGGGTCAATACTGCATCCCAGTCTGCAAACTCTCAACCTATCCGCATGACTTCTACCCCCAAAGGCGGATACCAACCCACTGTTGAGCAGGCAGGTCCTAGATATAATTAAGGAGGCTAGGAGGTCCAGCACCAGGAAATCATACTCTGCTAAATGGAAGAGTCCATGCCTGATGCCAAACTAAGGGTACAAGAAGCTCCCTTGCATCTCTCTCTCTCTCTCTCTCTCTCTCTCTCTGATTCTAGACTACCTTGTGGAGCTAGTGCAAAAAGGATCATCTTACTCTTCCATCAAAATTCGTGCCTCTGCTATCTCTGCCCATTCCCATTCAGAGCAGCCTTTGTTCTCCCATCCCATGCTAAAACTATTCCTTAGAGGGGTATCTCACATCAGGCCACTTAGGCGACCCACTCCTGCCTGGCACCTGAATTATGTTTTGGAAAAATTTACCTTGCCTCCCTTTGAACCAGCTGCCTCAGCAGAACTAAAACGCCTCTCTTGGAAGACCGCCTTCCTGCTGGCCATAACCTCCGCTAGGAGGGTTTCCAAACTGCAGGTACTCATGGCTATTGAACCCTTCATTGTCTTCCATGCAGGCAGTGTGTCTCTTAGAACTATCCCCTCTTTTATGCCTAAGGTGGTGTTTACGGCAACACTGAAACAGGCCATACATCTTCCCACTTTCTTTCCTAACCCTCAGAACAGGGGGGAAAGATCCTTCATTCACTAGATGTGCACAGACAACTTGGATACTATCTGGAGAGAACCAAGTCTCAAAGACTGACCAGCTCCTAGTCTGCTTTGCCCCAGGGGCAGAGGGGAAACCTATTTCCAAGCAGACCATTTCTAAATGGATAGCCAACTGTATCCAATTCTACTACGAATTCCATGTGAAAATTCCTCCCAAGCCAGTCTGAAGCCATTCTGGTAGGGCAGCATCTACTTCCACAGCTTTCCTCAGGGGGGTTCCTACCAAGGACATCCTAGAAGGTGCCACTTGGACTTCCGACCACACCTTCACTAAACACTGCCAATTCCCTCTTTTCTCCAAAACCCGGGCAGGCTTTGCCTCTGCAGCCCTGAAGGGCATGCTAGGCCCGACCTAGAACAGTGCAAGCTTGTTCTTCTATTCCTTCCTTTCTACCATCCACCCTACCTTCAGCTTTGGGAATCTTCACACAAGTGATGACTGCAACAGTGAAACATGAAGAACATAGTACAGTTGTATACACTTAGCATAAATGTAGATGTTAGAGTGTATTCATTGTTGCAGTCCTATTTTCCCTCCCTTCTTCTCCCTCTATTTCTCTCTGATGTCCTTCAAGGATGCATCTGCAGTCCTTACATATGGGTTGTCCTGCCTCGGGCAGCCCTTCGGTCGGCCGGATTCCAAAGTCTGGGTCCGGCGTCGGCTGATGTCGCCCTTTCCCCGACGTCAGAGCGCCTGGGGTATAAAAGCATCAGCCGACGCCATCTTCCTCGGTCTTTCTTGCCGTGTGTTGCCCGAAGCAGAAGCAGTTCGCAAGTGCCGGTCAGCCAGCTCCTGTAACTTCAGCTACCGAAGACTTCAAATGCTAAGTACCCCGTGGGTACTTTTTCTTGCCTCAGCCGATGTCAGATAAAGTTAATAATTGCTTAACTTGTGGGAAACAAATACCTCATAAGGATTTCCACTCTTACTGCCTCCCCTGCCTAGTCCCAGACCACGACGTCTCTGCCTGTTCAGCCTGTGCTTCCTTCAATTGACGCACTCTTAGGCGTCGGGTGGAGTTTGCATAGGAATTTTTTGGGGCTAGTTTCTCTTACAATATGCTGTCGGAGACTCCGACTTCTCATATAACCAAAAAACGGAAGGACAAGGACCGACACCCGCAGACCGTGGTTTCGGCTGAAACCACGCCTAGGCCTACCGCGAGTGTCTCGGTCTCTGCTGAAACAGAGTCCTTGGTACTTCCAACAGTCGAAACCGCACAACCGACAACCTCGGCCCCGGAGGCCGCTTCTTTCCCTCAGAAACTGGTGTCCTGGAGACATCTGACACCATTTCTTTAGACAAAACTACGCCAGCACGTGGTGCAGCCAGGCCTCCTGCATCCATGTCCATTAAGGCATTCACAAGGGCTAAAGCTGCTAAACAGCCAAAATCTTTGCCTCCCAAGGCTATCCCTTAGGGATCCACTACAGGTTCACAGATTCTAAGCTTAGCTGAGGACCTTATTTCCTTAATTAGGGGCGCTCAGCCTCATCTGGACAGGGGCTCTCAACCTCCTCTAGACAAAAGGCCCAGGGCTGAGCCCGCTGATCCCCAGTCCTCTGAGGCCTCAGATGGCTCTGCTCTATCGGACTACCAGGAGGAGGCCTTTTCGGCCTATGAGGATTCTGATGCAGAGGAATCTATTCCCTTGGCCTCCCCTCCTGAAGAGCTGTCCTTTGGGGAGACCCTTCACTCCATGAGAGAGCATGTCAAATGGCAGGGCCAGGAATTCTCTGATTCCAGGAAGAGATTAAGGACCTTTTTGCATTTACCTCAGCATAGACCTTTGGCTATTCCTCCTGTTTTGAATGTCATTGATGATGTGTACTCTGAGTCCAGCATAACCCCTGACTCTCTTCCTCCGGCTCCTGTCAAACCCGATAGGTACTACAGGGTCCCGGACTCGCATCTTTTCCTTTACAAGGCCCACTCTGCTGACCCAGAAACTATTTCCCAGGGCCCTAAAGGGGTTGCAACTGCCACTACTAAAAATCCACTCCCCTCTGAAAGTGAGTCCAGGGCTTTAGAGAGATGGGGTAAAAAAGTGTATACTTCTGCCACTCTTTCTATGAGGGCATTAAATTGTCAATTCCATATGATACAGTACCAAGAGTATTTGTTAGATGAATTGCATAAAAAACTGTCTTCACCTGAACCCCTAGATCGCAAATCACTTCAGGATCTGGTACATAACTCCCAGCAGGTTAGCAACCATTTCTTGCAGTGTGGTTATGATGCATTGGAAGCTTCATGTAGGTCAGCAATGACGGGTGCAGTCATACGCAGGCATGCTTGGCTGAGGGAACAATCTCTGCCAGATCATGTTAAAGCAAAGCTTCTGGATGCTCCACTGGAAAAGCAAAAGTTATTTGGCTCCACTGCTCAGGAGGTCTTAAAGAAATTTGAGGAAAAGGCAAAATCTGTACAAACAGTCAAAGATTTTCTCCAAGTCCAACCACCAAGATTCAGCAGAAATTGGCCTTCTAATAATTGGTCCTTTCCAGACAGAGAGATTTCAAAGAGGCAAGAACAGGCGTGCCAGAGGTAGAGGGCAAGCTAGAGGCTCCTACAGAGGAAGTCAATGGCAGCCTCCTAACCAGAGAGGTAGTGCAGGACCTACAACTGCTGCACAAGGACAGACTCAATTACTTTACCTTGACCCCGCCAACCAGGGCTCAATTGGAAGCACCCTTGGGCGGAAAGCTTTCTTTATTCTCAGAAAATTGGCACAGTATTACAAGAGACAAATGGACACTGCAAATAATAGACAAAGGATACAGGTTCCATTTTCACACATTACCAAAAAGAAAAGGCATGCCAAACCTGCCACCGAATCAAAGGGCAGAGGCTTTGAAACAAATCTCCAACCTAATGCAAATGAAAGCTATAGAAAAGGTTCCTCTTTCAGAACAAGGCCAAGGATTTTATTCCAGACTATTCCTTGTCCCAAGAAAAGAAAAGCAATGGAGGCCTATTCTCGACTTGTCCGCACTGAATACTTATCTCATTGTGCCAAAATTCAAAATGCTGACTCTACAGCAGCTCCTTCCCATGCTGGGCAAGGGGTCTTGGCTGGTAACTCTAGACCTCAAGGGGGCATACCTGCATGTCCCTATCAGACAAAGTTGCAGAAGACACCTCCGATTTCTTGCAAGTTCAGAGCATTATCAATTCTCAGCATTGCCCTTTGGCTTATCTACTGCGCCCAGAGTATTCACGAAATGCCTGGCATCAGTAATTGCACACTGCAGACTTCAGGGGATTCAAATCTACCCATATCTGGACGACTGCCTTATACAAGCGGACAGCCAACAAACTTTGGTAAAACACTTTAATTATGCCATCCGCCTACTTCAGGCCTTGGGATACAAGTCAACATTCACAAATCAAGACTTGTTCCATCCCAAAGAATAACTTTCCTGGGTGGGAAACTAGATACAACCACCCAAATGGCTTTTCTCACAGAAGAAAAACAGACAACTACCAGATTACTTCGAAAACCTGGCAAAACAAACTCAGCTGACTGCAAGGAAAATCCTGCAGGCCCTGGGTTACATGGCATCTTGCATTCTTCTGATTCCACAAGCAAGGCTGCATATGAGGAAACTGCAATGGTACCTAAGGAGTTTATGGACTCAGCACAGTCACAGCTTAGAAGCTTTGATACCACTCATTCCATGCCTTCAAAAGGAATTTCTGTGGTGGGCTCAAGCAAGCCAGTCAAACAGGGGTCTGCCCTTCAGCAAACCAATAACCAGCCAAACCATTACAACGGACACTTCAGACCGCGGATGGGGAGCAGACATGGAGGGCAGATGCATTCAAGGACTATGGTCACAAAAAGAACTACGCATGCACATAAACCAAAAGGAAATGCTGGCAGTGATACATGCAATCGAGGCCTTCAAACTCTTTCTGCATCAAGGCCACCTGCTAATAAGGACAGACAATACCACAGTTATGTGGTACATAAACAAGCAAGGAGGTACCCATTCCTACCCTCTTTGCAGGCTGGCAATGAATCTTTGGGAACTTTCCCTGAACCTCAATATAGAGCTGCAATCCCAGTTTGTGCCAGGAAAAGACAACATGCTGGCGAACAGCCTAAGCAGAAATATCATGGATCCACACGAATGGATGCTGCACCCAGACATCTTCCTTCAGATAACACAATCATGGGGGAGGCCGAACATAGATCTTTTTGCCTCCCACCACAACCATCAGCTGAAGAAATTCTGCTCAAGGACATACCACCCACAAGCATGGAAAGTGGACGCCCTCTCTTTCAGCTGTAAAACTCTAACAGTGTATGCATTTCCACCTCTTCCATTAATCACCAAGGTCTTACTGAAGATCAGGACAGAGCAGCCAAAGGTGATTCTGATAGCTCCGGACTGGCCAAGACAGCACTGGTACCCACTGTTAAGGAGCATGTCACGCACGAAACCATGGCCTCTACCACAATGGCCACTTCTTCTGACACAGCACAATTACAAAACTCTGCACTCCAACCTGAAAACCTTACAGCTGACAGCCTGGAGAATACCTTGACTCCTCACCAGGATAAGCTGCCGGCCTTCCACAAGGAAGGCCTATTCAGCAAAATGGAAAAGATTTCGCACTTGGAGCACCACAAAGGGCCTAGCTGTGACAGTGATGAACATGGCACATATCCTGGAATACTTGGCAGAGATGCTCCACAATGGTCTTTCTTACTCTTCCATAAAGATTCATGCTTCAGCAATTTCAGCAGAATACAATACTGATCCACCTGTCTTCTCTCATCCTCTCCTAAGGCAGTTTCTAAGAGGAATTAAGAACATCAATCCTCCAAGGAAGCCACCAGTGCCTACATGGGACCTTAACTTCATGTTGGAAAAATTTAACTCTACCTCCTTTTGAACCAGCAGCATCTTCAGAACTACAGTTCCTGTCTTGGAAGACCGCCTTCCTTCTGGCCATAACCTCAGCAAGAAGAGTATCTGAGTTGCAGGCCCTCATGGCAGTACAACCATTTCTTATTTTTCATCAGGACAGAGTCTCATTGCGAACCAATCCTTCATTCATGCCAAAGGTGGTATCCAGGGTCTCATTGAACCAAGCTATTCACCTGCCTACCTTCTTTCCAAACCCACAAAAAGGGGAGAAACTTCTGCATACCCTGGACATTCACAGACAGTTGCGCTACTACCTGGACAGGACTAAGACTTGCAGAAAAACTGACCAGCTGTTTGTAGCATATGCTGCTGGTGTACAAGGAAAAGCAATTTCCAAACAGACAATTTCAAAATGGATAGGAAATTGCATTCGATTCTGTTATTCTTTTCATGGCAAATCTGTGCCAGCTAACATTAGACCTCACTCCACCAGAGCCACAGCCACCTCTACAGCCTTCTTAAGAGGGGTGGCTACCAAGGACATTTTAGAAGCTGCTACATGGAGCTCCGTGCATACATTTTCCAAGTATTACAACTTACCCTTCTATTCCAGATCCAGAGCAGGCTTTGCTATGGCAGTTCTGCAGGGCATTTTAGCTACACCATCCTTTTCTTAGATCCTACCACCCCCAGATTGGCTATGGTATTCTACCCATATGTAAGGACTGCAGATGCATCCTTGAAGGACAGTACAGTTTTGTACCTACCATAAATGTAGATGGTCCGATAGGTATGCATCTGCAGTCAGGTTTACCCTCCCTCCTTCCCCTCTGTGGTATTTCTTGGGTGTTTATCCCTCTAATAGCTAGCTGGGGTTATCTATTATGGTGCATTTGTTTTATATTTCTGTGCATGTTTGGAATTTATTGCATTTCTCCAAATTTAGCCTTCCTTAGAGGGCACCTGGCATCTGGGGCAAGAAAAACTGAGGAAGATGGCGTCGGCTGATGCTTTTATACCCCAGGCGCTCTGACGTCGGGGAAAGGGCGACATCAGCCAACGCCGGACCCAGACTTTGGAATCCGGCCGACCGAAGGGCTGCCTGAGGCAGGACAACCCATATGTAAGGACTGCAGATGCATACCTGTCGGACATCTACATTTATGGTAGGTACAAAACTGTACTTTTCCTTCACACCTATCTGTGCCTATGGGCGTCCCCCAGGTTGGCCTTCCTCAGGCCTTCTGGGCCGGGCTCATAGGTTGGAGGCAAGAAAAACTGATGTAATGACATCGGCTGCCCTGTTTCCTTCACACCTATCTGTGCCTATGGGCGTCCCCCAGGTTGGCCGGGCTCCTATAGGTTGGAGGCAAGAAAAACTGATGTAATGACATCGGCTGCCCTGTTTTATACCACTGACAACCTGACCTCAGTCCCAGGCGACCTGCAGCTGATGCAGGAAGGACCATCTTTACTCTGGTATTCAGGCTGGCCAAGGACTACCCAGCAGGAATAGCCCACAACTGACAACTGCAACAGTGAATACACTCATTTATGCTAAGTGTACACAACTATACTTTTTCCTGTAGTTGAAGCCTTAGCTGATGCATTTGTTAATGTTTTTGGAGCCTGAGGATTTCCGCTGGATGGAGGATTACTTCATATACTTGAGAAACCTGTTTTGTATCCATCTGTGGAGTCAGTTGATGCAAGAAAGTGAACTACTGTGCCTTCAGCAAAGAATTTTCCCCACGGTAGATTGAGCAAGATTGCTGACAAAATGAGGAAGAAGGCATACATGTTTGGTACCCTGACGGTCCAGGCTTTAAACCACTAGATGCTCATGCTGAAGTACCAGGAGTCTGTATTGTCCTAACTCATGGACTAGGTGATGAGAATGCAGGAGAAGGGCGTATAAGCTACTGTGCTTGTTCTGTGCAGCCTAGGTACCCAGGTTGTTAGGCACTTGCATTGTAATCTTGTTTTTGTCATGTAGGGTAGCAGTTAGAGGACCAGTGTTGAGGAGAATTATTTTGCTGAGGGCCCATCCTCTACCAGTGGAAGTAAAAGCAGAACTAAATGCCCATTTAACTAGCAAGGTGCTTCTGCTTGGACCGCTACAAAAAAAGGTTTTCTATGAACTTAAAGAAAATGGGGAAGATTATTCAGTCCATCAGTTTTGTCTTTATTTCCCTTGCATCAAATTGTAGTGGTAACTACCCCCCCCCCCCCCCCCCCCCAATGCTCATCCCCCTTACTAAAGGCAGGAAAAAGGCAAATGCCAAAAAAGGTAAGAGCGGTTGCTAGGAAAAAAGTCAGATGACCAAGATTGAAAAATTTCGGTTCTCTCTAGGTGAAGATCCATACTGGGAGTAGCTATGACTGTTTTCATGCTTCTCCCTTTCCCATAACCCAACTACTGCTAACCCACTGAATGTAGGTCTGTTAAGCCTCTCTGTCAAATAGTGGGAAACATCCCATAAAAAAAAAGAAGTTTTGTACAATTATTGAAACAGGGATACAAGTTGCAGTTTACCAGAAAAGACATTCTCTGGTATCATTATTTTTTTTCCTTTTTTTTTTTGCAGCTGTTCATTTGTATGATGGTGCAGGTTTGTACTTGTGTTCTAGTTCTGAGGAAAGGTGAAACTGGAAGCCAACTGTAGACCTGTCAAGGCTATTGAGTTCTTAAAAATACTAAAGCTCAAAATGGTAACTTTGCAAGGCCTTGTTCTACTACACACACCCCCGACATACTGTCACTGAAGGATGCTTACCGGTGTATCTGTGTAGTCTGAGGTCATAACTTTTACTTGATTAGAGACTGGGTTTTACCAGTGTCTGGTAACCTCCTTACTCTTTTTTTTTTGTTTTGTTTTATGTAGTGAACCCAGGAATAACTGATGCAGTTTAATTGCCGTTTGCATAACCAAGACCATTCATACCTCTTCTTGGCTGGACGACTGATCCAAACAGCAGCCTTGGAGACTGTGTAAAACTTTACAGTCTGGCTTGCTTTCAGAATCTGGGGGTCTCTCGCTGTCTGAATCTGTCATCTCCCACTTGATACTCTAGGCAAGTCCTTTGCCTGGGGGCACTGCTGGACATGGGAATACCAGAGTACTTTTTCTCTAAGACAGAGTATTCTTTTTAGAAAGCTGTGAGATGAATAACTCAGCTGAGCCAAACTTCTGCCAATTTCCTAAGAAGTGTAGGACAAATAGCATCTTCACCTTGATGGTACATTTAATACAGTTGCATATGAGTAAGCAGCTGTGGTTCTGAGATGGATTTGGTCAACATATGCAATCTTTAGTGCCTATTTTGTACGATCAAGAAGGAGCTCTAATAGTAGATTAAGCAGGTGTATTTCTGTCAAAGGGTGCCTTTGAGACTAGGTCTAGACACCCACATGTTCATCACAAATTACTTGGACAGTAACGTAGGGGGCTCGATCAGAGGAACGGAGGATCTGGAGAGTATAGGACAAAACCACAGGAAGAGGCATCAATACCAAGGAAGCAATGGTGATGATCACAAGAGTAATTCATAACATTAGTGGCTTTCAAACCATTTTACAGCATTGATCTGCATCAAGTGTGGGGAAGCAACCTTGTCCTACCTGTTAAGTGGGTTCTTTATGGAAGCAGGGGATATGGCTTGGGAGTCATGAGAGAAGACCCTTATCTTGGTGTCCTATAGCCTGTAATAGGTAGGCTCATTGGTAGACCAAGCAGGATAAACTCAAACCCACACAAATGTCTGCTGAACCAGGGCATTTTCATAGATTTAGTTCACAGGTGGGATGTGCCAAAAATGGACTGTCAGGCGTTACTTTGTAGCGAAGCTATTTTGCTCCGGAGCACCAGAAGTGGATGCTTATGCAGTAGCTGTCTCTTGCATAAGCTAGGCAGATTGATTTCTCTATACTTGTCCTCTACTACCCCTTATCATAGAAAGATACAAAAGATCAAGGTGATCATACTAAAATGATATTCATAGCCACTTTTGGCCCAGGCAGCATTGGTTTTCTTTGCTGTTGTGTCCTGTTTGGCTGCCTCATAATGACCTGTTTACCCAGAACTAGGGATCACTGATGTCTCAACCTGAAGACACTAAGGCTGGCAGCATGGGTGACTTGGCTCTCGCTCGTCCCCCCCGCCATAGGATAATATCAATTGTACATCAAAGCTAAGAAACCCAATAACATACCAAGCCAAACATTTTTTTAAATGAGTGCCAACTTGCCACCTTTTGCACTGTTACAGCAGGCTGCTCCACATTTTGGTGTGTCCTAAATGGTGCATTTGTGTTTTCTGGCCACTTTTCCTGTCAGTTTATAAATGGGTAATAGGGTATACCTTTTCCACCTTCCACATTTAGTCATCTTTTATTCTTAAAGCAATCTGTCATTGTACATTGTCAGCATATTATGTCATGCTTCTACCCTTGTCAGCTACTCCAGGTTTCCTGTTGGTCAGAAACCCAATAAGCACATTGGATGTTCTCAATTCAAATTCAGTGTTGCTCATATGTTTTCTTTCAGTTCTAACTTGATTGTATAGCACATAGGCCAACTAGTTTCAGTATCTACTTCTGGTGGTATGCTCTCTAGTTTCTTTGCAGGACTTTACTCAAACAATTCCTTTCATGGTCCATAGTTGAAGCCAGAAATTTGTAAATGTATACATAATTATTTTGTCCCATACTTGGGGAAAATGTACCCATCATTAAACCAGTCCATTTCAGTTTCTCTCATTCCTTATCTCGGCAGCATTTATAAAATAAAATGCAACCATTTCACTTCTGTTGCAGCATTCTTTATAAAGTGTATTGTTAAACTTTCCAAAGCAAATGTAAAAAAAAATTTGTGATGGAAGAGATTTCTTTTTGTACCATGTCAACATTTTTAATAGTGGATATGAAAATGTATTTTTTAGTTTTAAGCACCAGTTTAAAATGTTCTTGAAGATAAAAAAAAAAAAAAAAAAAAACACTGATACAACAATATGAAAGACTGAACCTGCCGTGCCTCACTTCCCACATTAGTGCGTAAGCTATTTTCCATGCTCAGAGTTTTGTATCCTAATAAAACAATTTGTCACCGGTGTCTCTCTGAAGCACCCTTATGATCTGTTTGTGAAACCATAATGTAATTAAGTAGCTGTTTATAAATTGTATATTCATGGATATTCTAACGTCACTTGGACTGATGACTATTCTCTCCTTGCCAGTACTCGCACGCGGACAGCACCTTCTTCCAGAAGGGCCATACTGGTCTGTCCTGGAGGAAATTTGTGGGTACCCATCCAGTCATTTAGTTTGCTGAAAGAAAATGCTAACTTGCACTGCTTAACATACAGGAGAAGTGTATTTGAGATTTGTGAGGTGTTTGGTTATAAAACTCTTCGCCTGTGTTTTATCTCTCTGTTGGTGAAGATTTAGATACCTGTCATTAGTACTGGTGGCAATGCAGAACTTTGGGAGAAATTATTTATTTATTTATTTATTTATTTATTTATTTATTTAACATTTGTTGACCGGGAATGTCCGACTAGGTTCCACAGAGCCTGTTTTCAGCGGAGGCCCGGGGAGAAATGCTCCAGAAAGAAAGAAAGAAATAGAATGTCTGGATCAATCCAATGTCTACTGGCACAGTAAGTGAGGCATTTCCCATCAAAAGTGTATGACACTGAATAAGGGGATAGAGCTTCTAACGTCTCTTTGTAGTTCAGGGAATTTAGGCCTGTGATGTTTTTTGTTGGGAACCTTTGGAAGCTTTTTAATTGTTTGATATGCTTTGTGAGCCATGGGTAGAGGACACTGTCATCTTATTGGCCTGAAGAATGCTGAGTATAAGGGTGCAATTGCCTCATTTCTACATACCAAGTGTAACAATACACTTCAACAAATGTTGTCCTTTCATAAGCATCATTGCTGTATTATTCATATTCATTTTGTAGAAGTTTAAACTCGCCATTTTAAACAGTAATTTATGCATAATGCTTCCACCTTAATATTGTGGACTAGTAACGAGCTGTCATGTGGTGCTGCTGTCTGTTGCTTGTTAAGTGTTCATAATGCAGTTTCACCTTGCTTCATTATGGTGCCCTTATCCAAGCTGTTATAGCTCCATTAATATCATGGTACTTGCGCATATCACAACCAGAGTTACTTCCTGTAACTCGTAATCTGATCGCGAAACCCCTTTCTTCTCAAGTAAAAAGGGGTGTGTGAATTCTTAACTACTGTTTGGCCACTTTGGGAATGACATGTAGGAAGAGGAGCAACGGCAGATTTAGTCTTACCAGGTAGCGTCCTTTACCGCTTTGTCTGTGTTGTGTTTTGCAGTGGAACTGTAGGCTGTTGCTTTAGTGAGAGTACTGGAAAGCTGTGATTTAGGGTTTCTGTTCGAGGCTTTTTAGAAAAGACCTGAAGTGTGTGCGTCTGCCGCTGTCACTGGAAGCTCTTGGCCTTAATTTCCGTGTGTGTGTGTGTGTGTGTGTGTGTGTGTGTGTGTGTGTGTGTGTGTGTTCAGCCTAGCAGTTTAGGAGTTTCGCTGAAGGGCTTACACATTTCGATAATGGCTTGTCATTTAGAAACATTGGCGTGAGGAGTTCAGATCTCCTGTATGTGTGCTACTACATTCAGAGAAAGCAAAGCAGCTTGGAAATGAGGCAGTTTTTCTGTGCCGAATCAGTCATTATTTATTCAGATCTGCTCGTCATATTTTGCATGACATCGCCACCAGATTTGTAACCTGCTGTAAGTCGTAATGTGATTGTGAAACGACTTTCTTGTTCAGTAAAAAGGGTTTTGTGAAGGGTGAAGTACTGTTTTGCAACTTTGTGAGAGACGTGTAGGAATCTGGCATTCTGTATTTTGCCATGCTCGTGTTATTTTGGCTGAAGTTACGGTAATAAAGGATGCTACCAAGGACGAGGACTTTGGCCATTATTTCTGTTAGTGTTTCAGAAGCAAGGTGATAGAAAAAGTGATTTGGACTTCAGAGACCCCTTTTTTACTTCACTATACAGTCTGTTCGCAATAGCATCAGAAACTACACAGGCTTAGAAATCTGGTTGCGATAATACACAAGTACCAATCTCATCACTTATTACACACTGCAGTGATGCAATAGGCAGGCTTCATGTAATATATGTGAAGGAGAGATTGAAGTATGTATTCAGAAAGCTACAACAATGCAAGGTCGGGCACAGTAATTGCAACAGTCAAAACACAGTAATTTAAGTACATGGTCTGGCAGGATGCCCCTGTATACTATTTGAATTAATTTTTATCTTTGTAATGGTTTTCTTATAACAGATGTGTCGTTAATAGAATCCCTACTTGTTTACACAATTAAATGTCACTCCAAACTGTCTTCATACAGTGAACACATAGAAAACATTGAAATAGTCATAAGTTGAAGCAGTGTACCATCAAGCACACAATTCAACAATCAAGTTTTAAATCTGTGATGCAAGTTCTACATTGTCTGGTGCCATTTTAAGTTATGCTTTAAAAACCATCAACTTGAGCTTTCTTATTGACCAAATGAATTGACTGCTGTTTGGAATGTACTTGAATTAAGTATGTAATGTTCCTGAAGTTTTGACTACTGTTGTAATCATGAAGATTGTTAGCTGATAGTCTTCTGCAGCTCCTGAGTACTCAGTCAGTGTTCTGCATTTCCCTAATGATACTTTCACAGGATTTGTCAACCCAGTAATTAACTTTATGGGGGTCTTGCTTCAAAATAAAGTACTCCTGTGGTTTAGACTTCCATTTCAGAAATTTTAGTAAGTGTCCCAGTTCTTGATTACCATAACCTTCCACTCTATCATAGATAGAGATGCATGCTACATCTCCGCAGTACTTTCCCAGATTTTGTCACAAACATAGCTCTGTCTATAAATATGTGGCCAGCTAAATGAAATCTCTCATAATACAACTTTTGTGAAAGCAGTATTACTTTTCTTTTCTGTTTCTCCCATTCTTTTCTCCAAATCCAAAAATCTAGAAGAGTCCCCAAGATTTAAAGTTCTGTTGTATTCAGTCTGCATTACTTCTGAAAATAATTGCAGTGGTAAGCCTTTGCTTCTGTAATGTTTGTAAATGTCATGCAGAAGCTTAGTTGGGGCGGGACAGAAAACTGTCTGCCCACGTGAGAGGTGTAAGAGGGTGCTTTTGACAGTTGCTGATGGCATAGTATCGATTCCTGACATTCAGAAACAAATGCAGATGCTGTATCGTGTTTGAAAGGCTGAAGCACTTTTTGTTGTGGAATTATAAATGTAATGAGCTGTATTTTACTTTTGTAGCAAGTGATTTGCTGCAGTTTTAAAAATAATGCAGTTGTTTCTCTTCACCTTGGAGTTAAGAGATGGCCCCATATCAGGAAGTTGCACTTGGTACTAGATAAATTAGCTACAGCTATGATGTCAAAGTACCCTTCATCTTTGAACAAACACATTTGTAAAAGAGAGACTATATTAATTTTACTTTCAGCCTCGTAATAGCATTAAAAACTGTAATCACTGTAAAAAGATTAACACCCAAAAGTCATGATCCACATAAACCACTCAACTGCTTTTGTAAATTACTTTCCTGGTTGGCCTAAGTGTTGCAGGCATTGTTCGTGTCATGAATGCAGCAGTTGTGATAGCACCACGAGTTTACTGTCTGATCACCCAAATACAGATAATGGCAACCTAATCGCTTTATCCACCTTTATTGGTAATTTCAGAAATCCTGTCCACAGCACCATCTTGGATGTCACAAAAGCAATTCAATCTGATTCCTCCTCCTCTTCTTCCAGTACTCACAGCGTTAGATTCTTCCTTTGAGTTTTACTGCAGCTAACTTTTTTCGTTTTCTCCTTGATCACTCAGATTATCCCTTATTTCACTATTCCACTACATGCTGCTGAAGGATGTCTGTCAAGCTGCTGCTGCTGTAGAAACGCAATGCCTTAAGTTCAGTGTATGCATTCAGCAAACCAATATGTACCATAGTCCAAACTTCACTTTTTTAAAACTGTCTCCTTGACATTGAAATGATATGACTTTTATCACTGGAACATTGCTGTAGTGGCTGGCTATTTTTCAGTTATTTGCCCACATTCTTCTGCACTCGTTAATTCAGCTCACATTTCTGTGGTATACATTGTCAAGCATTCATGGTGACTTCTGTTCTTAATCATCTAAAACATAACTAGTTCACCTTGCGACTCAAAGCAAATGAGACTTGAAACCTTGTTGAGCACAGGGAGACTTCCGTCATGTTTTCTTAATGGGCTTTTCCCATGTGAACTGCTAAACACTGTATATGATGTAATATAACAAAACATTTATTGTTGGTAGGTATAACTCCTATCAAAATATTTGATTTTACTAACACTGAATTCAATGAAACTTTTACCTATTGAATACTGACTACAAATAAAAATGCCCTTTTCAAATGTTAACTTCTTTAAGATTAATCCAGTTCCAAAATGTTAGTTTTCAGCTGTTTTGTATTTAACATGTACATTGTTTCTGCCATCTGCATCAGTTCCTGATTCCCAGAAGGAATTTCCAGCTCCTGGAAAGTGCGACTCTGTGCATGTTGAATGTGCATTGAACAAAAAATGTTGCTGACAAAAAATAGTCCTACTTAATTGTTGTTGCTTCTTCTTATGAAGCTGTGCATATCATTCCATTATGTTAACTCAGAAAGATGTCTTCTGTTTAAACAGTTTATCCCTTGTATATTTTATCTTGAGTTCCTCTTTAATGGAGGTTTCTGTGTTACTGTTTTACTGAAATCAAAAGTTTAATTTTATTTCGGCGTGTCTTAAATCAACTTCAGACAGTTGTAGAAGTTGCACATTCATTGTTCACTTTATAAAATAAGCACATGTTCAATAAGATGGAAATGTTCTGGGTTGCAAACTTTGTGATCCTTAGAATCTGAACATAATTCTCCTGACAGGGTAGCCCTTGGTAAATTATTCCGATTAGGTGGCCAGGCAGGTGGCATCATTCCAAAATGCCCCCCAATCCCTACCTTTGCCCTTTCAGAGATCTGAGAGCTTCCCCTGGAACCAAATGTT
>NC_056739.1:333656794-333802941 GCF_019279795.1 Protopterus annectens
AAAAATTTTTTTTTTTTTTTTTTTGTGTGTGTATATACACACACACGTCATTTAATATGATTTTTAAGAGACATTTTGTCTACAAAATTTATTGTATAGATTTTATGCATTCAACATTCTATATCTTGTGCTTTTTTTATGTGTGAATAATTGATTAATTGGGGATTCTTGTGCTTATATAAACGGGGATTTAAGAGTTGGTATGCTCATCTGAAGTTATTCTGACGAAAACACAGTCATCCATTTTAATCGTTCTATATGTGTTGTAGCTAAACTTTGCAGTGTGTGTTCAATAAAGTGGTGGATTTTATTGTGGTTATCCTTCCACTGCCTTTTTTTCTTTTTATTAGTACTGAATATTAAAAGGTTTGACTTCTAAGAGACACTTTTCAGTCCTGCCTTGCAGCATAGTAAACAGTACAATGTATGTATTGGAAGTCCTCATAAAATAAGCTAGCCAGAAATCACAAGATATTCAAAACAGAATATAAAATACATTTAAATTCCTTTTAGTATGCAGAATTTGCTTACTTTATATTGTGTAGTAATTAAACATTTGTTCTTTTGCCCTAGTGCCAGGCAGAAAATGGTTAGAGCTGGATATAGAACAGCACAGAGCCCATGTTATGAGGCTGCTGGATGCTTTGGACTCTACTTCCAGAGAGAAAAGGTTGAAAGTGGCTAGAGCAATCTTGTATTTAGCACAGGGTAAGTGGTGATTGTCAGACTGGCTTACTATAACTCCCTGTGTATGTTAAATGTTGACATGTTTTTTGATTTTACTTGCTCAAAGTTCTTTTGTTTCAAGTAAGTGGGTAATGTGTGTCATGATTTCAGAAGTTGTGTGGGTGATGGGTAACATTTGGTACATTTGTATTTCATTTATGTTTAAAAAAAAGTGTGCAACATAAATCTCTACAGATGTGGAAGACGTAGTTGTTGAAATCTAGTATCAAGTTTTGGATGTATTTTTTGTATCCTAATTTGTGCCTAATTGAATTGGCTTGTCAACTGTCATATCAGTCTTTGAGGATAACTGTTTTAATTGATTAGTTCTTTGAGTTCCTTGCTGACCTTGGGTCAAAGCTGAAGAGGGTCTGTTGACCATCCCATTTACCTGGTAAGCAGATTAAGTAGATAATTAACACTGTGGCTACTTACTGATTGCAGTTCAACTGCAACATTTTTCCCCCTTTTGGTTTTACTTAAAATACTGAAGTGTGCTGTTAAGTTTATGTTCCATTTAAATTTCAGCAGTGTGCTTTGCAGAAGTTGGGGAGATCCATTTCAGTCACCCTATCACACCCCCCTCTTTTATATTTGTCATTATGATGGTTCCTTGACTTTTCTTCTATTCAGATTCTGCAACTAAGTTTTACTCCATTTTTTCACATAACTGCAGGGCAGAATATGTGTTATGCAGTCTTCTGTTTTAGTTTACTTAAATGCTTTTCCTTAAGCTTTTAATTCTTTTGACGGCATTTCCAGTTTGACTGTGGCTCCACTTTCTTCCCATTCAGCTCTTTGTAAAGGTAGTGTCTTCTCCGTTCAGCACTGTAGTGTGGTGAAAGTAATTCACAGTTGCTTTTCAACTGTGCAGCTTCAGGAGTGGTGCCCCTGAACCCAGGATGGAAGTGGTAAGTACCTCTCTAGTCTGATGTCTCTTCCTCAGCTAGAGAAAGTTGTGTACAAGTCCAGGTATCTTTCTTCAGTGAACATCTCCAACAATAGTCACTCTTGGACATAAAGTATTAATGGGGTAGAAAAAAATAAAGTATGTAAACCTACAAAATGTAATATTGGTTATTTGCAGGTTCTGACAGAATGATTTTACTTTTGACAAATGACATCATCTGTTGAATATATGTAAACTTGGAAAAGACATGCATAATGGATTCAGTTCCTAGAGAAATGTAGATTTATTCGCTGTAGCAGAAAAGGGTGTATAATTTATCCTGAGATCTCCCTGTTTTCCTCTGGCTGAATTAATTTCCTGAAAATTGTAGAATTTATCCAGTTCTTCAGAAATGGTACACATTGGCCTCTGAATAAAACCTGTACCAAAAGGTGTTCTGCATAGATGCAGCTTGTGCTTTTCCCCACTTAGAAAATATCCCTTTATCTAGTATTACACCGCATGCTCCTCATTAAGATTAGTTACAGTAGTTTAAGCTGTGGGGCATACCCTGTCAATGTTCAGATGTCAAGCTTCCAAAGCTTTAGGGCATTTTCCACTTGCCATTATTACTGTTAGAGCTCGAGGACAAGCCGGTATAAAAGCAGACATACAGGCACCAAAAAATCAGAACCTGTTTGACGTTAAAGCCACCAGCAAGTCTCTCTGCTGCAACTATGTAGGTTCTGTGGTCTGCCATTTTTCATCAAGTGGGCAGCTGAGTACTATGTTGAGGACTTCTATTTTTTTGCAAGGAATTTGCCTGTGTTCACTAAATTTGTCTAGGAGAAAGAGGAAATGTTTGTGTGGTTGTCAGATTGCCTAAAAAATCCCCACATGTCCTGTCTGTCCTGTTTAAGGGAAGGACACATTCAGTTTTGTCCAATTTGTATGTCCTTACCCCTAAAACTCTTAAAGGCAGTCATATTTCATTTTAGGGGAAAAAAAAGAAGTTGAATTATTTGAATGTAGAGTCATAGAACAGGGTCTTGGTTTCATGGATTGTCCCACTGCAATCCCCAAGAAAAGTACCCATGGAGACTATAGTTTCCATCTGCTTTGTTCACTGATTCTACTGTGGCCATATCAGAACCTATGGATGCTTAGGAAGCTGCTAAGAGTCAAAAGACAAGTGCTTCCTTCAAGGTTGCTGATACTTTCCTTCAGGCAAGGAGAACCACCTTTGCTGGGACCATAACAGGGAGTGGAGATTTGCTTAAAATGTGGACTGAGAAACTGGATTCCCCAGGAGATGCCCATATAGCAAAGTACACCTTTTCCTATAGACAATCCTAGGGAGAGTACCCAAACTTAAACATCCACTCCTTCAACCCCTTCAGCTAAGCGAGTAAAGGATAAGTGCTTTGCCTTTGACAAAGGCTTGTTTAAAGCCTTCCATCTCCTCTTCAGTTTAAAAAGAAAAGTCCCCCCTTCCCCTTCAGACATCAGAGTCAGATGTGCAGAAAATAGGTTTGATTATGTCTTCCTGGCTTCCACATCAGATAACTGTGAGTCTGTCTGAGTATAAGGAATATCTATTTTCAGATTCACCAATGAAGTTATCCTTTCTATCATTCTTGCTGGGTCCCAGACATGTTTTTTGTTCCCATTTCATTTTGTCAAAGAAAAAAGTTATAAGTATGTCCTACTCAACTAATGACCATCCTTCCAGTTTTAGCAGCATTAGGGGTTGCTTTTAATGCAGCCAGCAGTTCTCCTGAGAGACTGCTACTAGCCGACAGGACATGGGATAAATTGTGCAAAGTTCCACAATCCCTTAAATTTCTCCTTGGGAATCCCATTGCAGATCCTGCATTTGTTTCCTTTTCTTAATCGGCTTCTTTCAAGCAGCTTATTCCATCTGAATACAGGTCATAAAGCTTTTGCTAGGCTAGGAAAGAAAGTGTAAGCAACTTCCATATTAACCTTCAAACAAATTGTCATTGTGTCCATTTCTTCTGGCTTATTTTAGCAGTATGAAAAAACTTAATTGCTAAACTTGCTTCTTTAAATTCTTATCTTTTGAATGTCTCCATTTACCAAACATTTCTTGTAAATTTTCATTTGACAATGAAAGTTCCAGAGCAACTGAAGTTGTCGGTTATCAGGCGATTTGCTTGGCTGCATACTAAGAATTTTCCAAAGTATGTTAAAGCAGAACTTTTAAATGAACCTTTAGGTAATGAAGTGCTCTGAAGTTGTCAATTTTCATTTTATTTTTGACTGATGTTTCGTTCCAAGCATCGGAGCTGTCTTTGTCTTTTTCACAGCTTGTGCAAAACAGAAACTCTCGAGCTTCACTCCTACCCACAATGCATCTGTCCCATTTATCTCCGATCTCATTTCTCGGTACTGGACAGATGCGTTTGCCTTCGCTCTCGAGCCAAGTCAATTTATTAACTAATATTTGTCTTCCCATAGTCCATCTCTCCCATTTACCTCAGATCTCATTTCTCTGCACTGGACAAATGCGTTCACCTTCACTCTTGATCCAAGTCAGTTTATTTGAGTGTTTGTCTTCCAAGTTTAGTTGTCTGTCCTTTTTCTCCTACCTTTGTTACTTGTATAAACTAGTTATTACCATTTTTGCTATTTGTACACTTTCTTCTTCTTTCCTACCATTGTTGGTAGATTTTTCTGCAGTGTACTGTTCTCTCCCATTTCTCTACTTAAAAAAAAAAAAATTTTTCTACTTTAGTTTGATTGCATGTCCTGGTCATGTATGTGGTGTTCTCGGTAGTATGGCTTATAAACCTAAGGGCCCCTTTGGCTTAAAAAATGTAAGCAGTGTAGCCACAAAATTCCTTCCGACTCTCTCACTTCTTGTGTGTATACTGTTTAGGACCACATCATCTCAGGAGGATTGCAGTATTTGCCCCGGTTTCTGTCACTGTCCATTAGTTGAAAAAAAAAAAAAAACTCTTATTAGAGTCTAATTCCTTCCACCTTTTTATGAAGCTATATCTGCGTAAGAAAGTAAAACTGCTATCATCTACTTCCTCTGGGAAGGCCAAGAAGAGAAGCATGTCTATGTCCAGTGACTGTTGAAGTAAGGTAGTCAGTGCCAAAAAGTTCAAGGGCTCGGAATACTGATACTGCAGTGTCTGTACAGACATCCTCCACTTCATTTGAACCTTCGGCACCAAGTGCTTCGGCGCAGACTCAATTTGATAGCTCATTTCCTCAGAGGCTAGCTTTGAGCAAAGCTTCAGTGTTGAGTGATTTGGTGCCAAATATTTCTCATTGGCATACACCTACATGTCGATATTCCCCATCTATTGATCCCTTTGTTGGGGAATTGCCAGAGGTCCGGCTACATAGATTGAAGTCTTCGGCATCTTTTTGTTCCACCAAAAGCCTGTCTGAGACTGACGTGGAGAGACTGGTTGAGAAAATTTTATGAACAAGAGAAATTTCAGGTCCCTCTTGGCCCCGACACCTTCAGGTGCCAAACATTCCATGTTAAGTTGTCTATCTCGCCTTCGTTTCTTGCTTGTTGAGATTGGAGCCGATCCTCGGCTCCAACTCGGCCATCTTCTATAGCTCGAGAGCTCTTTACTGGCTCGAGGCTACCCCTTATCCCATGATGCCAGGTGCTAGATACCCAGATCTCGTTTGCCGCTTCAGCTGCAAGGTTCATGGTTACTGGCTCAGGCTTGTATAACTTTATTAATCTGCCTTTTTTGTGTCAGATTAGGGTTTTCTTTTAGATATCTGTTCTATATAATTGTTGTGATATTTCATAACGATAAGTAGTGCAGTTAGCTAGTGTATGGTAGTTGTTTTCCCCCTTAGAACTTGTTTAAATTAGAGAGTTCTCCCCTCCCCCTCCTCCTGTAGATGTGTTTAGTCTTTGGTAGGTAGCCGTTTGAGTTAGAGGCTTCCTAGTTTAAAAAAAAAAAAATGTATATATCATCTTGGTGGTAGTGTTGTCCATTTTCTTTTTCCCGAATTTATTAGGCCTTTTTTGTGTGTTTGTGCTTAGTGTGCTGGCCTGTTGACTTTATTGGGTCAATTTTTGTGTGGCCTGTTGGCCTAAGATTTTAGACAGGGTATGTCTAAAGAAACTAAAGTGTCTGGATTCAAGAAGTGTGACTCATGCTGTCAGATGATGTCTCTGACAGATGGGCACACTTCTTGCGTCTATTCCCTAGGCACTGTGCACCTGCAGGGTTCTTGTTCTATCTGCCATGCATTTAGCCCAAGAGTTCTGAAGGAGTGCAAAAATAAACTTATTTTGAGAGGTCTTCTCAAGCCTCAGGATTCACTGGCCAAGGCTCAGCCAGTGAAATCCCCTAAACCGGCCAAATCGTCGGCTCCCAGCTCAGAGCCATCATTGGCCCCTACCTTGCCTACTACCTCTTTGGTTCCGGCAGGAACCAAGGAAACTGCTTCGTTGTCTGCTCCACTAGTATCCTTGGAGCCATCAAGGACTAAAAAAAGGCCGAGGTCCCCTTCGCTAGTCTCCATTCATTCGGCTCCTCGGTCTCCCCTTTTGCAGAGTGACAGTAGTCCTAGATCTTCACATTCTTCTCGGTCCTCTAGGCTCTCAGACCATGACGTGGAGAGAGTGGTCAGTAGGTTGGTCGCAGACACTGACCAAAATGTTGTCCAGCCCTCCGCATCAGGTGTTTGCTCCGTCCATTTCTATCGATGTTCCTCTTCCGACTCCATTGAGCTCGGAGCCAGAGTTTATTGGGGTTCGATTCGTGGAACCTTCGGCTCAGATTACGATTTCTCCTTCGGATCTGTTGTCTGCTCCAATCCCATCGATGGTGCCTTCCGTCGAGGGATCTGGGTGCCGAGACTCCCTCATTGGCTCCGAGGGGGCGAGTGGCATCGGACCCTTGTCCGACCCCGCTCTCCCTCTTGGAGCGTCGGCGCAGGTGAGCTCGGCTCTTACATCAGCCTTGGAGCCGTCTCCCTCGGTGCAGAGGAGGATTCCGGTCTCTTCAGAGCCGGAGTCTTCTCTGCATTGTGGCAGGGATGCCTTCGATGTCATGAGGAGTGTGCTGGCCTCCCAGTCAGCTCCACCTGTGACCCCACTGGCTCCGTCCTCCATAGTGCCTGCATCAACCTCTGTCCGTCCTCCAGACCGAAAGCGTGGGGAACCAGTGCTCCAGACCACCCCATTGGGTGTTTCCTCTTCCTCCGAGGCCTCCCCTGATCATTCAGAGCAGCCCCCTCGGAAGAAGTGCAAGAGGAAGCACATTGACTCCCCCGAGTCTGTCTTTTCGGATACGGATTTGGATGAATCGGAAGGGTCCCCGAGATCCCATTCTGAAGAGGTTTCCTTTGTGGACATCCTAAAAATGCTTAAGCAGAAGGGAACTGGAATACCCTTGCCCCTACCAAGGATGAATCTGTATTCCTGGATGCATTCGGTTCCCGACTCTCCACCTCCTGGGTTTCTCCGCCCTTCGATCCACTAATGTCGGTGGTGGCTCAAAGGGCTTGGTCATCCCTGGATACAGTGGAACCAACTCCAAGGAGGCCAAGTAAGTTTATTACTGCTCCCTCGGACAGACAATTCCTTGCTAACGGTGTTCCCGTGGATGCCATGGTGGTAGCAGCAGCCACTAAAAAGGAGTTAGCGGAAACCTCTTCCTCTGTCCATCCTCCTAACAAGGAGTCCAGGACCATGGACAGATATGGGAAGCGAATGTTTGCTTCAGCGACCTTCTCCATGAGGTCACTGAACTACTTATGCCATTTCACCAGGCTTCAGAGGGATCTCCTGAAAGAGCTCGGAGATACCCTTCAGGATCCATCAGCTGAAGGGGCTCAAGCTGAAGTGGCTTCTCAGCTGGCAACCCTTAACTCAGTAGGCAACCCCTCCATGAGGCTCATTTCCTACGCAGCCGATGGTGCAAGTAGAGCCGCGGGTACAGTTTGACACTTCGGAGACATGCATGGATGCGGCTGTGTAACTTTGCTGAACCCTTCAGAGCGTCATTCACCAACACTCCCTTTGACGGTTCCTTTCTTTTTGGACCACAGGTGAAAGGCACTCTTACTAGGTGTGAGCAGGAAGGCAAGACTCTCTCTGCCATGGGAGTCCATTTTGCCACTCCTTCTAGACCATACCACAAGGGTCAGAAGAGTGGGAAAATGTGGTTTCGCAAATCCCAGGGAGCTTCGCCTGACAAGTGGTGATTTTTCCTCCAGGGGCAGAGGAGGGAATAACCATAACAACGGACGCCGCCCTCGTGGCAGAGGGGTCCGCAGAATCAGGGCAGCAGAGAATCTTTCTCTGACAAGCCCTTCCAACATCCCTGAAGTGTTGCCCGACTGTCCGCCTCTGGTGGCAGTCGGGGGAAGACTTTCAGTGTACCCAAAGGCCTGGCTAAACAGTTAGCAAATGGGTACATTCAGTCATATCCGGAGGTTACAGAATCCCATTCTTTCAACCCCCTTTTCCGTCATGCAAGTCCCCCTCAGATGTTCCACCCAATCTGAGGGACCAAGCCGTTATAGAAGTTTCAAAACTGCTAGAAAGAGTCATCCAGGAAGTCCCGGCAGTCCAATACGGATCTGGAACTTACTCATAGTTCTTTTTGGTACCAAAAAAGACAGGGGACTGGAGACCTATTTTGGATCTCGGCAGACTGAACAAGCCTGTTCAAAGAACAAAGTTTCGGATGGTCACGCTACAGTCCATTCTACCCTTTCTGGGTCAGGACAATTGGATGTGCTTCATATATCTCCAGGATGCGTACTATCATATCAAGATGGACAGATGCTCCAGGAGGTACCTTCACTTCCGGCTGGGAGCCAGTCATTATCAGTTTAGAGCTCTGCCCTTTGGTCTCACCACAGCCCCCAGGGTGTTCACCAAATGTATGGCAGTGGTCACGGCTCACCTGAGGCGTCAAGGATTCCAGGTGTTTCCATATCTAGATGACTGGCTCCTCACTGCTACTACCAGGCATCAACTTCAAGCCAGGGACTACACAATTTCAATTTACTCTCAGCTAGGCATTACTATAAATTTCAAAAAGCCTTCTTTGTTGCCCTGTCGATCTATTACTTATATAGGAGCAGACTTAAACACAAGGAGCATGTATGCAAAGCTACCTACGGACAGGGTGTCCACAATTCGCCAGCAGGTTCAATTCCTCATGCAGTGCAAATGGGTACAAGTCAGGTATGTCCTTCAAACCCTAGGCTCTATGGCAGCGGCAATTCTTCTGATACCTCTGGCCCATTTTCACATGAGAATCCTTCAGTGGCTTCTATTCACACAGTAGTCCTTCCAACAGCTCCCCATGTCTCATATGATCATGATTACAGAAGCATGCAAAAGACACCTTTCCTGGTGGATTGTCTCCCCTCTAGTGACTCAGGGCAGACCCTTCATTCAGTCCCCTCCAGTTGCCACAGTGACCACGGATGCCTCGCTGATAGGGTTGGGGGGGGCATTATCAGGGCAGGACAGTCCAAGGCACTTGGCAGCCTTACGAGTACCATCTGCACATAAATGTCTTGGAGATGAGCCGTGCTCCTAGTGTTGCAAGCCCTTCAGGACTCTCTGCCTTCTGGGACCATTGCAATTGAAGCAGACAACATGTCAGTGGTGTGGTACATCAACAAGCAGGACGGAACCAGGTTCTACCCCCTATGTCGAGATCAGTCAGACTCTGGCAGTGGGCGATTTCTTCTAAACGATTTCTGATTGCGACGCATATCCCTGGGAAGTCCAACGTCATAGCGGACAGGCTCAGCAGAGCTATTCTCATGCCTCATGAGTGGTCTCTGAATCAGGTAGTTGCGGATCTGATCTTCCGCAAATGGGAACAGCCTTGCTGCAATCTGTTTGCCACCCCCTTCAACACCAAATGCAGCAACTACTACTCCCTTTTACCGCTTCCCGATCACCTTCCCAGAGGCACTCTGATCCATGATTGGCCTCGGGGACTTCTTTATGCCTTCCCTCCATTCCCTCTTATACCCAAACTCATACAGAAAGCTATTCCGTTGGGTTGCAAAATGATCCTCATTGCCCCCTACTGGCCTCAACAGATTTGGTTTCTATTCCTGCATCATTACCTCATCGAGCAGCCCTGGACTCTGGATCCTATTCCATACCTACTGATTCATCAATCAGGAGAGCCGCATCAATCCCTGCAAACACTCCAGCTCACAGCTTGGTTCATCCAATTCCAACCTTAGCTAGGCTTCCCAGCATTTCCCCAGCCGTGCTTGAGATTGTCTCCTCTCACAAATCCGCCACTAGGAAGACTTATGTTAGCAAATGGAAACGTTTCTCTTGGGCAGAGGCTAGGAACATAGATCCCTTTTCAGCTCCAGTGCACGAAATCTAGCAGTTCCTAACAGAGCTTTTCCATTCTGAGTCTGCTTCTGTCACAATCAGGGTTCAACTAGTGGCCATCTCTACTTTTCTTGTTGGTTTTTCTAATATGAACATTGTCTCATAAGCTATGTAAAGCTTTTCTCAGAGGGACTACTCTCCTTAAGCCCCTAGTAAGAGATCCCCTCCTCCTTGGGACCTTAATTTGGTACTAGCCTCCTTGATTATGCCCCCTTTTGAACCGGCTGCATCCTTCTCCGTTAAGTTCCTATCTTGGAAAACTCTCTTTCTGGTAGCTATTATTTCAGCCAGACGTGTCTCGGAACTTCATGCACTGAGTGTTCGTCCTCCGTATTTAGTTTTTCACAAGGACAGGGTTGCCCTGAGAACTAATCCCTCCTTCCTTCCAAAAGTCTGCTCAGAATAATCTAAACCAATTTATAGACCTCCCTGTGTTTTTCCCTAACCACACCAACAAGGCAGAATACAAACTACACCAATTGAATGTTCATAGACAATTGTGTTTTTACCTGCACAGAACGAAGGATATAAGGAAGTCGGACCAACTTTTCCTTTCCTATCCTAGGGGCAAACAGGGTCTTCCAGTTTCCAAAGTGAGACTGTCCAGGTGGTTGTCTCACATTATTACCTTCATCTATCAACTAAGAAACAGAGTTGTCTATCAAACCGAAAGGTCATTCTACTAGGGCTTTGGCCACCTCTGTAGCCTTCCAGGCTAGGTTGCCCTTGGAGTCTGTCTGTGCCGCTGCCACGTGGGCAAATTCTCATACCTTTGTTTCTCATTACAAGTTAGACATGGTCTTCAGGAGTAGAGCTAACTTTGGTTCCACTGGTCTGAAGAGTCTGTTCCAATGAGCCACCCAGGATTGTAGGTGCTAGGGACGCTGTCCCAACAAGCAAGAAACGAAGGCGAGATAGACAACTTAACATAAAGAAGTTATGTACCTACCATAACGTTCCATGTTAGTTGTCTTCATCTCGCCTTCTTTCTTGCGTCCTACCCTCCGTCCCCCTGTCCTATTGGACCGAGAGGAGTCCTGGTTTCACTGGCTTGTTTCCAGTACTGACTGAGAAAGTGTTACAGGTTTGCTCAACCTGTTTGTTTGGACAGGTTGATTCTCTGGCTATGTCTGGGGTTAGCTATTACAAACGAGATCTGAGTAGCTAGCGTTAGGCATCATGGAATAAGGGGTAGCCTTGAGCCAGTAAACAGCTGTCGAGATATAGAAGATGGCCAAGTCGGAGCCGTGGATTGGCTCCGATGCCAACAAGCAAGAAAGAAGGTGAGATGAAGACCACTAACGTGGAACGTTATGGTAGGTACATAACTTCTTTTTTACCCCCTTGACTACTTCTCCTATAACCTCCTCTGAGATCTTGGAGTTTTTGGCTTCGAGTTGTCTGATGTCAGCTGCTTCACTTCCGACAGTCGCAGGGACTTTGGCACCTATTCAAGCTCAGAGTTCTTCAGCTGTGTCGGGTCCAGAGACCTTTTGGAGCCGTAGTTGCCTTGTTGGCCCTGAGGGGCAAGAGTTGACTCTTCCTTTTTTGGAGCAGTCTCTGCACCTTGGGGCTTCGGCAGGAATTAGCTCGGCACCAGCTGCTGTCTCGGAAGCTCTGATGTCAGCTGCTTCAGGAGCAGTCTCTGCACCTTGGGGCTTCGGCAGGAATTAGCTCGGCACCAGCTGCTGTCTCAGGAGCTGTCTCATAGTGGGAAGTGATCACAGTTCCAAGAAGTCTTCTTAGATCCGGGTTCCCTTTCCTGTTCAGCAGGGTCAGCCTTCAAGGCCATGGAGAGGGCTTTGGCTGGGTCAGCCACTCAGTTGACTTCTTCCTCGAAGCATGCCCCTTCCTCTAGTCCAGTTTTCCAGCCAGCTCCACCACAGGGACAACGAGTGGTAAAGCCTCAGGACCCTTGGATTCAGATTCTGTCTTCTTCAGGTACCTCTCCAGACGTTCCCCCTGAGGAGGTACCTCTGAAGAAAAAATGCAAGCGGAAGCACTTAGATTCCCCACAGGAATCTGTCAAGGAAGGTACTGATTTTGATGATGAAGTGTCTCCCAGATCACATCCTGATAATTTCTCCTTTGGGGACATCCTGGAAATTTTTAAGCATAGAGGTGATTGGAAGTCCCAAAACCCTACATCTGAAGGATCAATATACCTGCAGACTTTTCGCATTCGCCTGTCTACCTCTTTCGTGACTCAGCCCATTAATCTTATCCAGTTGATTGCTCAATGGACATGGAAGGCACCTGACTATATTGACCCTGTTCCCAGGAGACCAGTTAAAATGTTATCCACTCCAGAAGATAAAGAATTTTGCGGAAAGGGTCAAGCAGTAGATGCCATGGTTGTAGCGGCGGCCATGAAAAAGGAACTAGCTGAGGAAAGTTCCTCTATCCATCTGCCCAACAGAGTCCTGGACAATGGATGGGTTTGGCAAGCAGATTTATGCTTCATTGACCTTTGCGTTACGGTCTTTGAACTTTTTGGCACATTACTCCAGGCTTCAAAGGGATCTGATCAAGGAACTCTAGGAACCTTGGCAGAAGTTGTTTCTGATGTGGCACTAGACAAAGTTGCCTCTGTTCGCTACCATGGAGTCTGTGTTTTAATTCGTACATGAGGCACATTGCTCATGCAGCTGAAGGGACTTACCAGAGCAAGCTGATTCAAGCATTGCCATAAGAAGACACACTTCGATGTGACTTTGTGGAGCCATTTAAGTCTTCATTTGTCAATGCACCCTTTGATAGATCCTCCTTATTTGACCCAAAGGTTAGAGAAACATTATACGGATGCGACAAAGGTGGAAAGACCCTGTTTTCCGCATTTCAAAGACCCTTTTCCAGGAATCTGAGAATGGGTGGAAAGATGTGGTTCAAAAAATCCAGATGGCCTTTTCAAGATGCTCATGGTGAAAGTTATCTCAAAGGCAGAGGAGGGAACCTTATCGGACGACGCCACCCATGTGGCAGAGGTGGCTTGCAAAACCAAGGTTTCGGAGATTCTTTTTCTTGGAAACCCCATTAGCATTCCTGAACAGAGACCCGATTGCCTACCTCTGGAGGCAGGCACTTATCCCTGTACCTAAACGTCTGGCTATAGATCACATCAGATACATGGGTGCGGAGGATTATATCTGGGGGGGGTCGTACCCTTTTCTCTTCCCCCTCCCTTTACCAAAAGAATCCCCAATGTTCCACCCAGTCAGAGGGAGCCAGCAGTCCTAGAGATCTAAAGACTGCTCGAAAAAAGCCATACCAAGAAGTCCCACCACACCAGTTGGAGTCCGGAACTTACTCAAGATTCTTTTTAATGCCAAAAGACAGGGGACTGGAGACCAGTTCTGGATTTGTTTATAGAACAAATCCATTCAATAAACAAAATTCCCGATTGTCGTGCAATCCAGTCTTCCCTTTCCGAAGAAGTATGACTAGATGTGCTCTGTAGACCTTCAGGATGTTTATCACATAAAAATGGACAAACGCTCCAGGAGGTTCTGCCACTTCAGGCTGGGAGCTAGCCACTATCAGTTCAGAGTTCTGCCCTTTGTTCTCACCACAGCCCCCACGGATGTTCACCAAATGCATGGCAGTAGTAGCAGCTCACTTGATACTGCAAGGATTATGGGCATTTCCGTAGTTAACGACTGGCTCATTACCACTTCGACCAGGCATCTGTCGATTTTATAGCAAGAAATTATGTTCTACAGACTTGTTCCAATCTAGGAATTACAGTGAATTATGAAAAATCTCAACCTACTCCAACTCTGAGCTTGGAGTTCATAGGAGCAAAACTGTAGCATTCCTTCCTCCAGTGAGATTACAAAAAAAATCAGAGAACAAGTTCAAAACATACAACACAAGAGGAAAGATCCAGCCCTTCTTGTTTTACAAACCCTGGGTTCCCTGGCATCTAACTCTAGTTCCCTTGACAAGATTTCATATGCAAATTCTTCTATGGCTACTTGGAACTCCGTGGTCTATACTTCACCAGCCTGTGTCTGATCAGATTTTCATTACCAGTCCTTGCAGAAAAGATATAGCTTTGTGGATGCACTCAAGACATTCTTCTAGGTCGCCTCATTGTCCACTTCAACCACAAGCCATAGTGACTATGGACTCCTCCAAGATGGGTTGGGGGAGGCATTATCTGGGCAGGACTGTTCAGGATACTTGGTCTTCCATCAAGACCAGTCGGCATATCAGTGTCCTAGAAACAAATGCAGTACTTTTAGTGTTGCAAGCCTTTCAAACTGTTCTCCCTCTAGGGACTATTGTGATACAAAACCAATACAAAAGATGTATGCAAGTCGAAAGAACAAGAGTGCCCAAATGAAGGTCAAAAACCAAACTTCTTTGATGAACACAAGCACTTTATTTCCTTAACGCTGCAACACAAAAGAATACGTTTTCGACATAGAATCCAAGTCTTCATCAGAGATGAACAAATCACAGTAGACCTTACATCAATTTATACCATCCAACCTGTGCAAAATACAATGATAATTAATCATTAACATACCTTAATTGAACAAATAATTTAAAGGTAAAACAGTATAATAAGAGTTTCCCTTTTAAAAAAACTTTAAAATCGTTGTTAAAATCCATAAAATAATTATTAATGTTAAATATAAATGATATAATTCAACATTTTTATACTTTGACTTTAAATTCATATAACATAAAACTATATTCATTTCTTTTTCATTTAAAAAAAAAAAAAAAAGCTACCTTTTGTCTTTCTTAATGTTAAACATATACCTAAAACTCTTGTATTTAGTGCCATCTTGTGGCTAGTTCTCAAATCACAATTTAGCAGCTCTTAATTTCAAAACAGAAGTAATGGAAATCATATCATTTAAACCTGGGGGTTTTGTGGAATCTAAGACAATCTGCCAAAATAACTCCCTGTATTCGAGTTTTGCCTCCCACATACCCCCTCTCAATTCCTTAGGTACTATTTCCAAAACATAAAAAAGAAAAGTTGCTTGCGGACAAATCAAAGTATGTCTGTAAAGGGCATTTTTGTTATTTTGCTTCCTAATTTCATAACTGTGTTCATAAATACGATTTCTTAATTTTCTCTCCGTTTTGCCTATGTAGAATGAAGTGCAAACCTTACAAGTAGCCATGTATACCACACCATTGGTATTACAGTTGGAAAAACATTTACTGATAATCTCCCTGTTTCTTGATGTAACTAGAATACTACCCATGTTGTGTATTAAAGGGCATTGTGGACAACTACCACATTTAAAAGTACCGGGTCTTTTTGAGGAAGTATTTGCTTTCCCAAACTCAAAAAATTGTTTGAAATTTACATCCTTACGGAAAATAAATGTCAAATTTTATTTTTAAGTGTCTCAAGGTCAGAAATCTCTGTAAACCTATTCCATTCTCTAGTTATAATTTGTTTTATTGCCCTGCATCTCCTGAAAAATCCATAATGTATCGTCATCCCATTTTTCTCTTCCTGGGTATTAGTATTACCTTTAATAAGCTCATAATTAGATTTTCCAAGGATGGGAGCAAACCTGTTGTTCCTTTCAAAACCACTGACTCCATTGTTTCTTGTAGTAGGGAATTTGGGTAACCGTTTACTAAACATTTCCATTAATTTTGCACACTCGGTTGTAAAATCTTCTTCACCAGATGTCATCCTACTCACCCTGACCAACTGTCCTTTAACCAAGTTCTTTTTCTGAAAATAAGGGTGACTACTCTGGAAATGTAGATAAGAGTTGGAAAATGTTTCCTTTCGATGGATGCATGATGCAAAACTACCTGGTTCTTTCTTAATGTTAACATCCAAATAAGTAAGATTTTCAGTATTGTAAGTGTAAGTAAAATCCAAAAAGTTTGTGGTGTTTTTAATATAATGCAAAAACTCTATAAATTTCTCATGAGTGTCTGTCCAAAAAATCACTATGTCGTCCAATAATCTTTTATATAATGACCAACAATCTATAAAAGGACAGTTTAAAATGTAAAGTTGTTCTCATCTTGACAAAACTAGATTTGCATATGTGGGGGCACATTTGGCCCCCATTGCTACTCCTCTTTTCTGTTGAAAAAATTCCCCTTGGAAAAACATAAAATTGTTCTGAAGAATTACTTCCATAAAAGTTAAACAATTCCTAAAATCATTTGTAGTAAACATTTTACTGTCTCTCATAATGTCTTCAAACCACTGTAGCCCTATATCGTGGGGGATTGATCCAAACAGATCAACTACATCAAGAGTAACAAAAGCCAAGTCTGCTGAGTATAATTCTGGCTTGACACATCTGAGAAAATCCCATGAGTCTTTCAGAACCAATGGGCTATCATATGACAACTTTTTAATTTTCATCCACAAATTTAGCTAAAGAGGATTTAACTGAACCCTCAGATGCCACAATAAGCCTAATGGATTATTTGGGTCCTTGTGTACCTTTGGAATTCCAAACTGATGGAACCCTTGGCTGTGAATTCAAAAGAAAATTGTACGTATCTTTGTCAATAGGCCCCTCAAGTAATAAATCATAAAGTAATAGTTTAACCTTTGAATTTGCCAAATTGACCTCATTAACAGAAACTCATGAATATTTATCTGTGTCATTTAGTAAATCCTTCATTTTAGATTCATACAGAATGTAATCCATTAAAACTGTGCACTTTGTCCGGGTGCATAATTCTAATGTCCTTACTGTTTCTTAGTTCATTTAATACTGTCCTTTCCACTTCAGTAAGGTTAGGAAAAATCCTGTGTTCAGATACAACCTTCCTGATTTCTCTTTCTAATATAAAATCAAGATTTTTCAACTGTGGGTGTAGTGGTGGGTTCATCGTACTTTTCCTCTTTAGTGTGGCTGTTTGCCTAGGTATTATATTATTGTCTTGAAATATTAATGAAAAATTCATTTTCCTAAGAAACATTTTTAAATCTAAAATAGATCTAGGTAGACTAGCTTTTCTACTAGGAATAAATTTAAAACTTTTTGACAAAAGGTGAAAATGCTGTGTTCATCAAAGAAGTTTGGTTTTTGACCTTCATTTGGGCACTCTTGCAAGTCCTGTTTTTTGGTTTTGGTCTTCTTTCGACTTGCATACATCTTTTGTATTGGTTTTGTGTCTTTACTGATGGCTGAGAGTCCAGAAGGTGAAACCATCCTTGAAAGTGCGTGTTCACAGGACAGAGGTGAACTACGCAAAGTGATTGGGCAGCTTACTCAGCTGGTAGACCTATCGACACCAGCATGTTCGTCTCTCGTTGCTCTTTCAGCAGCACTTACCAACGGAGGTAATTTTAATTCAAATTCACTGCACGGAAATGCGGATGGCTCGCAAACAACTAGGGAAAGTTTCAAGCACACAAATGGACCTAATAGTAACAACTCTAATCATAACCAGATACACGGAAGTCGCGATGGTTCGCAAACCGCCAGGGAAGGCTCCAAGCGTACTGTAGGATCTTCTAACATTAATCCTTCCAGCAACCATTAGAGCATATGGACAACAATTTGAGGATTTTCTCGCCTTTAGCGTAGTACAACTACCAGGGAAGGATCCAGGCATCAGCCAGAGGTACATTCTGTTTCTACTCCTAACAACCCAGGGAACCAAGTTCTGCCAGGGGTAGTTTTGACTTCAATTCATTTATAGCTAAAGAATTTTCTGTTACAGAATTACCAGGTGCATTAAAACACCAGGACAATGATGCTACAACATATAGAGAGCGATTAGATGAACTCTATTATTTTTTGGAAAAGTACAAAAGGCTTGGGTGTGATTGTGTGTACTTGAAGGAATGTTTGAACAAAGAAATTGTGCCTAAGGGCTTGCGTATTACAAAGTTTCCTAACAATGTGGTGGAGGGTTCTGTTTTTCACAAGGAACTAGTAAAAATTTTTGACAAATTTGGTCTAGAAATTGTGGGTACTATTTTGAAAGAAAATGAAATGATTAGGAAGGATTTACTTGAAAAAATTGAAAACATGAACACTTGTATTACTAATGATTTATTATTCCAAGTTGAAAATGAAAAGAAAAAGTATAGGGATATTTTTTCTGATATTGAGATAAAATGTGTGGCCAACTCAAAAAGGAAACATTCCAAGATAGAAAGGGATTTGAAAGACTACAGGGAAGGGTAGGGCTTATCCGAAACCTAAACCTTCAACTTTTAGATTTAATACAGCCCACCATTACAACGAAAATGCAGCTGTAGATTTTGTTCAACAAGAAGCTGAGTATGGAGAGCAAGACAATCACTCCAATTCTTTAGAAATTCCCCCTTTACGGAGGTCGGACAGGATTCGGAACCAGAATCCTGTCCATCTCCCACAGTACAAACCCAACTTCAGACGGAACTATCATTAACTCTGGAAGGACAAGATAATACAACTATTTTTAGACAAGGTAATGTTTTTACATTAGATGATTTTAAGATTTTTAACTACAGTAACATAGAACTAAATGAAGGGCATTTTCACCTTTTGTCAAAAGGTTTTAAATTTATTCCTAGTAGAAAAGCTAGTCTACCTAGATCTATTTTAGATTTAAAAATGTTTCTTAGGAAAATGAATTTTTCATTAATATTTCAAGACAATAATATAATACCTAGGCAAACAGCCACACTAAAGAGGAAAAGTACGATGAACCCACCACTACACCCACAGTTGAAAAATCTTGATTTTATATTAGAAAGAGAAATCCGGAAGGTTGTATCTGAACACAGGATTTTTCCTAACCTTACTGAAGTGGAAAGGAGAGTATTAAATGAACTAAGAAACAGTAAGGATATTAGAATTATGCACCCGGACAAAGGACAGTTTAATGGATTACATTCTGTATGAATCTAAAATGAAGGATTTACTAAATGACACAGATAAATATTCATGAGCTTCTGTTAATGAGGTCAATTTGGCAAATTCAAAGGTTAAACTATTACTTTATGATTTATTACTTGAGGGGTCCATTGACAAAGATACTTACAATTTCCTTTTGAATTCACAGCCAAGGGTTCCATCAGTTTTTGGAATTCCAAAGGTACATAAGGACCCAAATAATCCGCCCCTTAGGCTTATTGTGGCATCTGAGGGTTCAGTTGCATCCTCTTTAGCTAAATTTGTGGATGAAAAATTAAAAAAGTTGTCATATGATAGCCCATTGGTTCTGAAAGACTCATGGGATTTTCTCAGATGTCAAGCCAGAATTATACTCAGCAGACTTGGCTTTTGTTACTCTTGATGTAGTTGATCTGTTTGGATCAATCCCCCACGATATAGGGCTACAGTGGTTTGAAGACATTATGAGAGACAGTAAAATGTTTACTACAAATGATTTTAGGAATTGTTTAACTTTTATGGAAGTAATTCTTCAGAACAATTTTATGTTTTTCAAGGGAATTTTTTCAACAGAAAAGAGGAGTAGCAATGGCCAAATGTGCCCCCACATATGCAAATCTAGTTTTGTCAAGATGGGAACAACTTTACATTTTAAACTGTCCTTTTATAGATTGTTGGTCGTTATATAAAAGATTCTTGGACGACATAGTGATTTTTTGGACAGACACTCATGAGAAATTTATGGAGTTTTTGCATTATATTAAAAACACCGCAAACTTTTTGGATTTTACTTACACTTACAATACTGAAAATCTTACTTATTTGGATGTTAACATTAAGAAAGAACCAGGTAGTTTTGCATCATGCATCCATCGAAAGGAAACATTTTCCAACTCTTATCTACATTTCCAGAGTAGTCACCCTTATTTTCAGAAAAAGAACTTGGTTAAAGGACAGTTGGTCAGGGTGAGTAGGATGACATCTGTTGAAGAAGATTTTACAACCGAGTGTGCAAAATTAATGGAAATGTTTAGTAAACGTGGTTACCCAAATTCCCTACTACAAGAAACAATGGAGTCAGTGGTTTTGGAAAGGAACAACAGGTTTGCTCCCATCCTTGGAAAATCTAATTATGAGCTTATTAAAGGTAATACTAATACCCAGGAAGAGAAAAAATGGGATGCATACATTATGGATTTTTCAGGAGATGCAGCAATAAAACAAATTATAACTAGAGAATGGAATAGGTTTACAGAGATTTCTGACCTTGAGACACTTAAAAATAAAAATTTGACATTTATTTTCCGAAGGATGTAAATTTCAAACAATTTTTTGAGCTTGGGAAAGCAAATACTTCTTCAAAAAGACCCGGTACTTTTAAATGTGGTAGTTGTCCACAATGCCCTTTAATACACAACATGGGTAGTATTCTAGTTACATCAAGAAACAGGGAGATTATCAGTAAATGTTTTTCCAACTGTAATACCAATGGTGTGGTATACATGGCTACTTGTAAGGTTTGCACTTCATTCTACATAGGCAAAACGGAGAGAAAATTAAGAAATCGTATTTATGAACACAGTTATGAAATTAGGAAGCAAAATAACAAAAATGCCCTTTACAGACATACTTTGATTTGTCCGCAAGCAACTTTTCTTTTATGTTTTGGAAATAGTACCTAAGGAATTGAGAGGGGGTATGTGGGAGGCAAAACTCGAATACAGGGAGTTATTTTGGCAGATTCTTAGATTCCACAAAACCCCCAGGTTTAAATGATATGATTTCCATTACTTCTGTTTTGAAATTAAGAGCTGCTAAATTGTGATTTGAGAACTAGCCACAAGATGGCACTAAATACAAGAGTTTTAGGTGTATGTTTAACATTAAGAAAGACAAAAGGTAGCTTTTTTTTTTTTTTTTTTTTTTTTTATTAATGAAAAAGGAATGAATATAGTTTTATGTTATATGAATTTAAAGTCAAAGTATAAAATGTTGAATTATATCATTTATATTTAACATTAATAATTATTTTATGGATTCTAACAACGATTTTAAAGTTTTTTTAAAAGGGAAACTCTTATTATACTGTTTTACCTTTAAATTATTTGTTCAATTAAGGTATGTTAATGATTAATTATCATTGTATTTTGCACAGGTTGGATGGTATAAATTGATGTAAGGTCTACTGTGATTTGTTCATCTCTGATGAAGACTTGGATTCTATGTCGAAAACGTATTCTTTTGTGTTGCAGTGTTAAGGAAATAAAGTGCTTGTGTTCATCAAAGAAGTTTGGTTTTTGACCTTCATTTGGGTACTATTGTGATACAGACAAGGTAACCTGTCTAGTTTGGTACATTGACAAACAAGGGGGAACCATATTTTATCCTCTGTGTTGAGAAGCGCTCAGAGTGTGGCAGTAGGTGATTTTCTTCCAACCAATTTCTGACAGCAGTGCATATTCCAGGAAGATCCATTGTGATAGCAGGCAAAAACTTAGCATGTCTGTCCTTCTACCTCAGTGGGGCCAGCCTTGCTGTGACCATTTTGCCTCACCCCTCAAGTGCAGCAACTACTTGGCCCTAATCCCCCACTGGGATAGTCACCCAGGGATGCTCTTTTACACATTTGGCCTCCCTAGGGCTCTATGCTTTTCTACACTTCCCTTAATTTCGAAGTTCCTTCAGAAAGCCATGAGGTTGAAGAGCAGAGTAATCCTCATTGCGCTTTTTTGGCCATGACCAATATGGTTCCCCTTTCTCTGGCCTTCTCTGATAAGAACACTTTGGACTCTGGGATCCAACTCCAGACCTCATCCACAGAACCTCATTCGCCCGAACCTTCAGAATCTCAGTTTGACTGCATCGTTCGTCCATTTCCGTTAACTGCTAGGCAAGTTGACCTTACCTCTGCAGTATGCAGAATTTTACTAACTTTTCGTAAGCCATCCAGCTGCAAACTCTGAGTAAAGGGAGATTATTTTTTTGGTCTCGTGAAAGGAATATTGACCCCCCCCCCCCCACAGTGCCTATCGAAAAGATTTTAGAATTCTTATCCTCTCTTTTTGAGGCAGGAGTTTCCTGTTCCATTACTAAATTAAGTTGGCAGTGATTTCGAGCTTTCATAATGGCACTGGAAGTAACTCCCTAAAATTTTTGAAAGGAACTTTTTTTTTCCTTCCTGGGACCTTACTGTAGTATTATAATCTGTTGTTCAACCTTTCTTTAAACTGTCTGCTGAATGTGACATCAGGTACTGATCTTGAAAAACCTTATTCCTTGTGGCAGTAACGTCTGCCAGAAGGATTTCAAAATTAGAAGCCTTATCTTGCAAAACGCCTTACTTGAGTTTTCATAATGACAGAGTTGCCTTAAAGATGAATCCCTCCCTTCTTCCTAAGGTAGTATCAGACTCTAATATTACACTACTAGTCTTCCAGTATTCTTTCCAAATTTTGCAAATAAAAAACATACCCTTCATTTGTTGGATGTTCATACACAGTTGTGTGTTTACCTGCTCAGAACAAAAGATTATCGAAAATCAGACCAATTGTTTCTTTCAAGTAGCAAAATTGGTGAACCAGTCAGCAAAGTAACCTTGACCAGATGGTTAAAAGATTGTACAACTTTTATTTATGACAAAAATAATATTGACTTGCCTAAAAAAAGTAAAGGCTCATTCTACAAGATCCATGGCTACATCAACAGTTTTTCAGTTTCTAGCTTCTATGGGTGACATTTGTGGAGCAGCTACTTGGGTTTCCCCTCACACTTTCATTGTTCATTACAAATTGGACCTTGTCTCCAGGGGGAGAGCATCCTTTGGTTCAGTGGTGCTCAGGAATGTTATTCCTTGAGTCCGCCCAAGATCTAGGTAGCTGGGGACTCTGTCCCATCAGTCAAGGATAAAATGAAGAGTGACAACTTCAGATAAAGAAGTTATGTACTCATCATAACGTTCCATCCAAGTTGTCCTTCTTCATTTACCCTCTACTCCCTCCCTCCAGCCTTACTAAAGCCCTTTGGAATGGATATGACATATTCTAACTTGCTTTGCTACTTTCATATATCCTTGTGTCTGTTTAGCTCTAATCTGAGGTAACTGGGAGAGATGCATCATGTGCAGGAGTGAAGCCGGAGAATTTTTGGATTGCATGAGCCAAGGAAACTACCAAGATTCAGAACCAAACCCATCAGTCAAGGATAAATGAAAATGGGGAACTCCGATGGAATGTTTTGATGAGTACATAACTTATTTTTTGGTTTGTCCTCTGCTGAAGTTCTTGAAGTTTGAAAGAGGAAAACTCCTTGGATTAACTAATCAGATTTTTCAGTACCGTATCCCCAAATGTAATAGAAGCATTTCCTTCTAGTCAAGGGCCCTTCTCAGCTTCGGTCTTCAGTGCCAGTAACTTGGCCAACTTTTTTTCTGTTAATGAATTCGTAGCACAGATCTCAAGTCTGACATCAGCCTTAGTTCTAGGGTTTGATGATAATTTACATAACACTGATGTGAGCTTTTTTGTGAATGAGTGGCTTGTTTGGCAGCCCCCTCCACACACACACACACTGACCTCATGTTTGCATTTTTTGATTTAATGAGTTTATTTGGTGTAGATTTTCTTTTCTGGCACAACCTTTGATCTGATATTGTTAATCCTCGTTCATTCCTTACGTGTAGGTATTGGTTCCGACCTGTGAACCGAGCCGGCCATCTTCCAAGCTTGCGTCAGCTACAAACTCTCACCCAGTAAACCCCTCTCACTCTCTCACCCCACTAAAACTCTTACCCAGAATTCCCCTCTCCCTGTTACCCCAGATTTTGTCGCGTCTCCATTCGGTCATGTCAAGCTACTTCTCTTGAGCAGAGTACAATATTTTGTTGTCATACTAGTCTAAAACAACTTTTTCTCTCAGAAAAGTTACAAAATTGTTTTATCTTACCTTATCGCTTTTGCGACTATCCCTTCTTGAAATTTTTTCTCAATCCCCTTCATCCTATTTACTGCAAGGTGTTTTCTTCTTTACCATCATTGGTAAACCCCTTTTCCTCCTTACCTTCGGGTATTTCTAGTACCATTGCTGGTATTCTTTCTGATTTTCCTTCTTTCCTATCATGGCAGATAAAAAAGGTAGTCCAGGATTTAAGAGATGTTCAGATTGTGGTCATAAATTACCTACTTCAGATGCACATTCCCTGTATGTCTATTGCTTGGGTGTGCCTCATTTATCAGTTGACCCGCGGCCCTGTGGAATTTGTAAGAACTTCTCAAACGGACATTGATTGAGAGGAAAAATAAATTGTTATTGAAGGCGCTATTTAAATCTCCTTTTTCAGAGGCTTCAACCCCTCCAAGATCCCATAAGAAAATAGACTGATGAACATACAAAGGCCAAGTCACTTCCTTCGTCCCCGGCTGGGGACTCCCATCAACCGAGACCCAAGAAGGCTAAGCTTTCCACTTCGGATCTGATCTTTTCGGCTCCAGCACTTTCGGTACCTAGACCTTTGGCACCGAGGCCATCTGTGCCATCTGTGATTTCGGCACTGACTAGCATGCCCTTTACCATTTTGGTACCGTGGGGCTCCTCTGTTCGGACTTCTCCACCAGCACAGACTATCCAGTTGATGCAGACTGTTACCACATCGGCTCTGACACCTTACCCGGAGCCGACAACTCAGTTATTGACACCGATTTGTTCGGTCCCAGCCTAAGCCCCGACTACCACTTCGGCACTGACCTTATCGTCGGTGCAGACAATAACTTTAGCACCAATGATTTCCTCGGTGCAGACACCTGTAGTTCAGTCCCTTACAGCCCCGTTGTTTTCAGTGCAGACTGGTGAGGTGGGCACCGAGCTTGCCCCATCTCTGGATAGACCTGACTCTCCCTCAGCAGTGTCCGTGAAATCCACTAGAAACCTCTCTGAACACGACATGTTGCGTCTTGTGGATCATGTGCTTTTGGCCAGAGGTATCCCACCCCCCCCCAGGACCTATCCTTCTTTGGGAGGTGATCACCCTTTGCCAAAGACCCCTACTTATTCTCCTCCTATATTGTCTTTGAAGCCTCTTGATATAGCACAGTCTTTCCCGTCTACGGTTTGCTTTATGGACCTCACTAAGGAACCGCAGTTGCCTTTGTGGCAGGAGAGTTTTGCTATGACCCAGGATGTCAGCTGTGCATATAATTTGGTGTTTCACAGCCATCCAGGGACTCCGAGTCGGCAGGCTGAGCCACTTAGGGGAGGGGTGACCCCGGTCCTGGACACTTGCCCCTCTTCAGGTGGACCGGACTTCCAACTAATGGAGAAGGCTTTGGTGTCAGCTGGAAATACTGTGCTGTCAATCTCCTTGCCCTCCTCTGGACCTCAATGTACACAAGTCGCTCCTAGCGGACACTGGGCGCAAGGGCCTCAGGATGTACTCCCACAGTAAACCCCTTTTGCGTCATCTTCCCTAGCTTCTCCCTCTGAGGAAGTTCATTGAAAAAGCTTGTGTAAGAGGAAACACATGGACTCCACAGAGGATTCTCTTACTGAAGACACAGGCTTTGATGATGGGGAAGGGTCCCCTTGGTCACCCTCTGAGGTATCCTTTGGTGATATCCTTGAAATCCTTAAACAGAGAGGTGACTGGCAGCCCTCCAACCTGACCTCTGAAGAGTCTGTGTTCCTGCAGGCCTTTTGCGCACAGCCCCCTACCTCCTGGGTTACTCCACCTGCCGACAAAGTGGTCCGGCTCGTCGTGCAGTGTGTGTGGAAGGCTCCTGACACCATTGAGGCCATTCCCTGGAGGCCAGATAAAATTTTGTCTCCTCCTGCTACTGACCCCCATTGGTCCAAATGTCTTCCTGTAGATGCTGTGGTGATGGCGGCTGCAACCAAGAAGGATCTGGCGGAAGAAGAAAGCCAACTGTCCATCCTCGCAATAAAGATTCCCGGGCTCTGGACAAAATAGGGAAGCGTACTTTTGCATCAGCGACCTTTGCAATCGGGTCCCTGAATTATATGTCACAATTTACCAGGCTTCAGAGGGATTTCATTTCTGAGCTCTCTGAAACTTTGGCTGGTGCCGTGTCTGTTGAGGTCCACGACAAAGTGGCCTCTCAGCTGGCCACCATTGAATCGATATCTAACTCCTCCATGCACCTGATATCTCACGCATCAGAAGGAGCAGCTAGAGAGGCGAGTTCAGGCGTTATGAGACAACACGCCTGGATGCGCTTATGTAATTTCGCGGAACCCTTCTAGGCTTCCTTTCTCAACGCTCCAATCGAAGCCTCTTCATTGTTTGGACCCAAGGTTAAAAGCACATTGGCCAGATGTGAACAGGACGGTAAGACCCTTTCTGCTGTGGGTGTCCGTTATTGTTCCCCTCAACGTGCTTTCTCCAGAAACCGGAAAAGTGGGAAGATATGGTACAAAAAGTCTCAGGGTCCTTTCCGTGACACACAGGCAGAGTTCTCCCCTAGAGGCAGAGGGGGAAACTCACAGGGAAGACTCCCTTTTCGGAGCAGTGGGGGTTCGCGTAACCAGGGTTCCAGGGACTCTTTTCCTGGCCAATCCTACCAGCGCTCCTGAAGAGCAGCCCTACTCCTTTCCTCTGGAGGTGGTTGGGAGTAATTTCTCCTTGTACCCTTCTGCCTGGCTAACAATCACCACCGACTCTTGGGTACAAAGGATAATAACCAGAGGTTACCATATTCCCTTCTATCTATGTCCTGCCCCTCCAACAAACTTACCCGACGTTCCACCCAGTCAAAGGGAAGAAGCAGCATTAGAGATATCAAAGCTGCTAAGAAAAAGAGTCATCCAAATAGTCCCTCCAGACCTGATAGGATCTGGATTCTACTAGAGACTATTTTTGGTGCCAAAGAAAACCGGGGATTGGAGACAAATTTTGGATCACAGTGTATTGAACAAGTTTGTAAGAGTACAAAAATTCTGGATGGTCACAATACAGTCTATCTTCCCGCTTTTGGAAAAAGATGATTGGATGTGCTTGATGGATCTTCAAGATGCGTACTACCACATAAAAGTGGACAGGCCATCAAGAAGATTTCTGCACATCCGTGTGGGAGCCAGTCACTGCCAGTTCAGAGTACTGCCCTTTGGACTCTCTACAGCCCCCAGAATGTTCACAAAGTGCATGGCAGTCATCACAGCTCACTTGCGACTACAAGGATTCCAGCTGTTTCCATACCTAGATGACTGGCTCATCTCTGCCCGCACCAGATATCTATTGGAAGAAGCCCTGGCATACTCTCTCCTTGCTGCAGAAAGGCTAGGCATAACCATAAACTGGCAAAAATCCAATCTCACCCCATCACAGTTGACAGAATTCATAGGGGTCATCTTGGATACAAAGCATTGCAGAGCATCCATTCCAGAGCACAGAATTGTAAGGATAAAGCAACAACTGATCCCAGTCCTTTCAAGGGAGAAATCCACAGCTCACTCTGTCCTGCAGCTGTTTGGTTCCATGGCAGCCTCCATCACCATTGTCCCCGTGGCCAGGTTTCACATGAGGCTTTTACAACGGCTGCTGCTCACCCAATGGTATCCCTTTCAGTGTCCTCTTTCAGCCATGATTCGAGTAACTCACAGGTGCAAACAGGATTTAAATTGGTGGATGACCCACAACCCGTCACAATGGTCTCGCCCCTTCTCCCCCCCAGCAGCCCAAGGCTACAGTGACCACGGACGCCTCCCTGATGGGGTGGGGGGGCTGTGTCAGGGACAGACAGTCCAAGGTGCTTTGTCTGAATTGGAGGCCCAACTGCATATAAATGTTCTAGAGCTGAGGGCGGTGCTTCTGGCGTTGCAAGCATTCCATCCCCTGCTGCCGTCTGGGACTATTGCGATTCAATCAGGCAACATGGCGGTGGTCTGGTACATCAACAAACAGGGCGGAACCAAATCTTGCCCACTTTGTCGAGAGGCCATGAGGATATGGCAATGGACAATGGCTACCAACCGTTTTCTTCAAGCAATGCACATTCCCGGGAGTCCAACGTGAAAGCAGACAGAATAAGCAGGTGCATTCTACAACCTCATGATTGGTCCCTGAATCCCTTGATAGAGGCAGAGCTCTTCCACCGCTGGGGCTTTTCTTGCTGCGACCTCTGTGCATCCCCTACCAACTACAAATGCAGCAACTACTTCGCCCTGATTCCTCCTCTGGGACAGTCATCCAGGGACGCTGTAGTCCACAATTGGCTCTCGGGTCTTGTTTATGCATTCCCACCTCTCCCCCTCATTTCCCTGTTTCTGAAGAAAGCCCGCCAGTTGAAGAGCAAGGTGATCCTCATAGCACCATATTGGCCTCGTCAGATTTGGTTTCCTTTCCTTTGGCCTCACCTGCTAGATCAACCATGGATTTTCCATCCAACCCCGGCTCCCATCCGCAGAATCTGATTCATCCCAACTTGGACAGCCTGAAGCTCACAGCTTTGCTCCTCCAATTCCCTTGATTGCCAGGCAGAATGATCTTTCTTTGCCAGTACAGGACATTCTTATTGCATCTCAAGTCTTCCACTAGAATTGCTTATCTAAGCAAGTGGAAAAGATTTACCCTTTGGCTGAAAGAAAAGCAGGTAGATCCCTTTTCAGCACCAGTGTAGATAGTACTGGAGTATCTAGCCGATCTATTTCAATCGGGTATATTGGCCTCTACCGTTAGAGTTCATTTGGCTGCAAGATCTAATTTCCATGAAGGTGTCCAAGACTCCTCTCTTATGCCACACAATTTATGCAAGACCTTCATAAAAGGTGTGAATCATCTAAAGCTCCCTTTTAGAGAACCTATTCAACCATGGGACCTGTCATTAGTTCTGCAAGCTTTGACAGTGCCACCTTTCGAACCAGCTTCCTGCGACCTCAAATACTTGTCATGGAAAACCTTGTTTTTGGTCGCCATTACTTTTGCCAGAGGTATCTCTGAGCTTCAAGCCTTATGCATCAAGAGTCCATACTTGATTTTTCATAGTGATAGTGTCATTGAGAACTAACCTTCCTTTCTGCCAAAAGTGATCTCTGAAATGTCCATTAACCAAACCATTGAATTGCCAGTTTTCTTTCCCAGCTATTCAAACAAAGGAGCGTATTGCCTACATACCCTAGATATTCACAGGCAAATTCGCTTCTACTTGAACAGGACTAAGGCTTCTCGTTAATCAGACCAGTTATTTTTGGCCTATTCTGGACCTAGATTAGGATGTGCTATTGCTAAGGTCACATTGGCTCTGGTCTTTATCTCCACCTTTTATTCCCAGTTCTGAGAAGGGTTAAAAAAGGGATCCTAAGCCCAATTCCTTCGTTGGGCTTCCTTTGGCTCACCTGCTAGATCAAAGTCCCCCACAAACCTCTTCCAAGCCAGACCATCACCACGGACGTCTCAGACCTAGGCTGGGGGGCACACATGGTGGACAAGTGTATACAAGGCCTATGGACCCAAGACCAGCTGAATCTACACATAAATCAAAAGGAGATGCTGGCAGTGAAACATGCAATCCAGGCATTCAGACCATTTCTTCAACAAGGTCACCTGCTGATAAGGACGGACAATACCACAGTCATGTGGTACATCAACAAACAGGGAGGTACACACTCATATCCTCTATGCCGGATGGCAATGGACCTGTGGAATGTGGCCCTGAATCTCAACATTCAACTCCAGGCCAGATTTGTACCAGGAAAAGAAAATTCACTAGCAGACACCTTAAGCAGAACTACCACGGATGCTCACGAATGGATGCTGCATCCAGATACCTTCAAAACCATAACAAAGAAATGGGGACTACCAGAGATAGATGTGTTCGCCTCCCCACACAACCACCAATTGTAGAAATTCTGCACAAGAGCATACCACCCACTTGCTTGGAGAGTTGACTCCCTTTCCTTCAGCTGGAAAAACCTGACAGCATATGCATTCCCACCTCTTCCTTTGATGTACAAAGTCCTACTGAAGATCAAAGAGGATCAGCCAAGGATAATTCTGATTGCTCCAGACTGGCCGAGGCAACATTGGTACCCGCTACTGAGAAGCATGTCTCGGACACACGCATGGCCTCTACCTCTATGTCCTTTACTTCTAACACAGAACAACTACTAGATCCTACATCCAAACTTGAAAACACTACAACTAGCTGCTTGGAATATTGCATAAAACAAAATAACCCAGAGCTCGCAGACCCTCCACAAGGAAGACTTATTCAGCCAAATGGAAAAGATACCTCATTTGGAGTGCAGCAAAAGGGGAAAATGTCTCATTGGCAAACATAGCAAACATCCTGGAATACTTAGCAGAACTGTTCCACAATGGCCTGTCCTACTCCTCCATTAAGATTCATGCATCAGCAATTTCAGCAGAATACAACATGGATCCTCCTGTCTTCTCTCATCCTCTACTCAGGCAGTTCCTGAGAAGAATAAAAAATGTAAAGCCTCCAAGGAAACCACCTTTGCCTACATGGGATCTCAACTTTGTGCTGGAAAAGTTAACACTTCCCCCTTTTGAACCGGCAGCAACAGCAGACTTACAGTTCTTATCTTGGAAAACTGCTTTCCTGCTTGCAATCACTAAAGCAAGAAGGGTATCTGAGTTACAGGCATTAATGGCAGTACAGCCCTTCCTTATCTTCCATCAGGATAGAGTGTCTCTGAGAACTAACCGTACTTTTATGCCAAAAGTGGTCTCCAGAGTATCATTGAACCAAGCGATTCATTTACCTACATTCTTCCCCAACCTACAGAACAGGGGGGAAAGACTACTACATACCTTGGATGCGCACAGACAATTACGCTACTATCTGGACAGAACTAAGACCAACAGAAAAACTGACCAGCTTCTGGTAGCATATGCAACAGGAATGCAAGGAAAAGCAATTTCAAAACAGACAATCTCAAAATGGATAGGAAATTGCATTAGATTTTGCTACTCTTTTCATGGAAAGACAACTCCAGAAAATATCAGGCCTCACTCCACAAGAGCTACAGCCACCACTACAGCTTTCCTACGAGGAGTGGCTACCAAAGACATTTTAGAAGCTGCTACTTGGAGCTCCGTGCATACATTTGCCAAGCATTATAATCTTCCTTTATATTCCAGATCCCGAGCAGGTTTTGCAACTGCTGTTTTGCAAGGGATCTTAACTACACCATCTTTATCTTAGTACCTCCTCCCCCAGTTTGGCTATGGTATTCTACCCATATGTTAGGACTGCAGATGCATCCTTGAAGGACATAGTACAGTTTTGTACCTACCATGAATGTAGATGTCTGATAGGTATGCATCTGCAGTCAGGATTACCCACCCTCCTTACCCTCTGTGGTATTCCTAGGGTACTTACCCCTCTTTTAGCTAGCTGGGGGAATCTATTATGGTGTATTTGTTTGTATATATGTGTGTGTGTGTATATATATATATATATATATATATATATATATATATATATATATATATATATATATATATATATTTATATTTTTTTTTTTTTTTTTTTTTTTTTTTTTTTTTTTGCTCTCTACTGTTTGGAATTATTTGCATTTATCCAAATTTAGCCTTCCTAGAGGGCACCTGGCATCTGGGGCAAGAAACACTGAGGAAAATGGCGTCGGCTGATGCCTTTATACCCCAGCAGCTATGACGTCGGGTGAAGTGCGACATCAGCCGAGGCCAGACCCAGACTTTGGAATCCGGCTGACCGAAGGGCTGCCTGAGGCAGGACAACCCATATGTTAGGACTGCAGATGCATACCTATCGGACATCTACATTTATGGTAGGTACAAAACTGTACTTTGCGTCTTGTGGATCATGTGCTTTTGGCCAGAGGTATCCCACCCCCCCAGGACCTATCCTTCCTTGGGAGGTGATCACCCTTTGCCAAAGACCCCTACTTATTCTCCTCCTATATTGTCTTTGAAGCCTCTTGATATAGCAGTCTTTCCCATCTACGGTTTGCTTTATGGACCTCACTAAGGAACCGCAGTTGCCTTTGTGGCAGGAGAGTTTTGCTATGACCCAGGATGTCAGCTGTGGCGTACATAATTTGGTGTTTCACAGCCATCCAGGGACTCCGAGTCGGCAGGCTGAGCCACTTAGGGGAGGGGTGACCCCGGTCCTGGACACTTGCCCCTTTTCAGGTGGACCGGACTTCCAACTAATGGAGAAGGCTTTGGTGTCAGCTAGAAATACTGTGCCGTCAATCTCCTCGCCCTCCTCTGGACCTCAATGTACACAAGTCGCTCCTAGCGGACACCGGGCGCAAGGGCCTCAGGATGTACTCCCACAGGAAACCCCTTTTGCGTCGTCTTCCCTAGCTTCTCCCTCTGAGGAAGTTCATTAAAAAAGCTTGTGTAAGAGGAAACGCATGGACTCCACAGAGGATTCTCTTACTGAAGACACAGACTTTGATGATGGGGAAGGGTCCCCTTGGTCACTCTCTGAGGTATCCTTTGGTGATATCCTTGAAATCCTTAAACAGAGAGGTGACTGGCAGCCCTCCAACCTGACCTCTGAAGAGTCTGTGTTCCTGCAGGCATTTTGCGCCCAGCCCCCTACCTCCTGGGTTACTCCACCTGCCGACAAAGTGGTCCGGCTCGTTGTGCAGTGTGTGTGGAAGGCTCCTGACACCCTTGAGGCCATTCCCTGGAGGCCAGATAAAATTTTGTCTCCTCCTGCTACTGACCCCCATTGGTCCAAATGTCTTCCTGTAGATGCTGTGGTGATAGCGGCTGCAACCAAGAAGGATCTGGCGGAAGAAGAAAGACAACTGTCCATCCTCGCAATAAAGATTCCCGGGCTCTGGACAAAATAGGGAAGCGTACTTTTGCATCAGCGACCTTTGCAATCGGGTCCCTGAATTATATGTCACAATTTACCAGGCTTCAGAGGGATTTCATTTCTGAGCTCTCTGAAACTTTGGCTGGTGCCGTGTCTGTTGAGGTCCACGACAAAATGGCCTCTCAGCTGGCCACCATTGAATCGATATCTAACTCCTCCATGCACCTGATATCTCACGCATCAGAAGGAGCAGCTAGAGAGGCGAGTTCAGGCGTTATGAGACAACACGCCTGGATGCGCTTATGTAATTTCGCGGAACCCTTCTAGGCTTCCTTTCTCAACGCTCCAGTCGAAGCCTCTAAATTGTTTGGACCCAAGGTTAAAAGCACACTGGCCAGATGTGAACAGGACGGTAAGACCCTTTCTGCTGTGGGTGTCCGTTATTGTTCCCCTCAACGTGCTTTCTCCAGAAACCGGAAAAGTGGGAAGATATGGTACAAAAAGTCTCAGGGTCCTTTCCGTGACACACAGGCAGAGTTCTCCCCTAGAGGCAGAGGGGGAAACTCGCAGGGAAGACTCCCTTTTTGGAGCAGAGGGGGTTCGCTTAACCAAGGTTCCAGGGACTCTTTTCCTGGACAATCCTACCAGCGCTCCTGAAGAGCAGCCCAACTCCTTTCCTCTGGAGGTGGTTGGGAGTCATTTCTCCTTGTACCCTTCTGCCTGGCTAACAATCACCACCGACTCTTGGGTACAAAGGATAATAACCAGAGGTTACCATATTCCCTTCTATGTCCTGCCCCTCCAACAAACTTACCCGACGTTCCACCCAGTCAAAGGGAAGAAGCAGCATTAGAGATATCAAAGCTGCTAAGAAAAATAGTCATCCAAATAGTCCCTCCAGACCTGATAGGATCTGGATTCTACTAGAGACTATTTTTGGTGCCAAAGAAAACCGGGGATTGGAGACAAATTTTGGATCACAGTGTATTGAACAAGTTTGTAAGAGTACAAAATTTCTGGATGGTCACAATACAGTCTATCTTCCCGCTTTTGGAAAAAGATGATTGGATGTGCTTGATGGATCTTCAAGATGCGTACTACCACATAAAAGTGGACAGGCCATCAAGAAGATTTCTGCACATCTGTGTGGGAGCCAGTCACTACCAGTTCAGAGTACTGCTCTTTGGACTCTCTACAGCCCCCCAGAATGTTCACAAAGTGCATGGCAGTCGTCACAGCTCACTTGCGACTACAAAGATTCCAGCTGTTTCCATACCTAGATGACTGGCTCATCTCTGCCCGCACCAGATAGCTATTGGAAGAAGCCCTGGCATACTCTCTCCTTGCTGCAGAAAGGCTAGGCATAACCATAAACTGGCAAAAATCCAATCTCACCCCATCACAGTTGACAGAATTCATAGGGGTCATCTTTGATACAAAGCATTGCAGAGCATCCATTCCAGAGCACAGAATTGTAAGGATAAAGCAACAACTGATCCCAGTCCCCTTTCAAGGGATAAATCCACAGCTCACTCTGTCCTGCAGCTGTTTGGTTCCATGGCAGCCTCCATCACCATTGTCCCCGTGGCCAGGTTTCACATGAGGCTTTTACAACGGCTGCTGCTCACCCAATGGTATCCCTTTCAGTATCCTCTTTCAGCCATGATTCGAGTAACTCACAGGTGCAAACAGGATTTAAATTGGTGGATGACCCACAACCCGTCACAATGGTCTCGCCCCTTCTCCCCCCGAGCAGCCCAAGGCTACAGTGACCACGGACGCCTCCCTGATGGGGTGGGGGGGCTGTGTCAGGGACAGACAGTCCAAGGTGCTTTGTCTGAATTGGAGGCCCAACTGCATATAAATGTTCTAGAGCTGAGGGCGGTGCTTCTGGCGTTGCAAGCATTCCATCCCCTGCTGCCGTCTGGGACTATTGTGATTCAATCAGGCAACATGGCGGTGGTCTGGTACATCAACAAACAGGGCGGAACCAAATCTTGCCCACTTTGTCGAGAGGCCATGAGGATATGGCAATGGACAATGGCTACCAACCATTTTCTTCAAGCAATGCACATTCCCGGGAGTCCAACGTGAAAGCAGACAAAATCAGCAGGTGCATTCTACAACCTCATGATTGGTCCCTGAATCCCTTGATAGAGGCAGAGCTCTTCCACCGCTGGGGCTTTTCTTGCTGCGACCTCTGTGCATCCCCTACCAACTACAAATGCAGCAACTACTTCGCCCTGATTCCTCCTCTGGGACAGTCATCCAGGGATGCTCTAGTCCACAATTGGCTCTCGGGTCTTGTTTATGCATTCCCACCTCTCCCCCTCATTTCCCTGTTTCTGAAGAAAGCCCGCCAGTTGAAGAGCAAGGTGATCCTCTTAGCACCATATTGGCCTCGTCAGATTTTGTTTCCTTTCCTTTGGCCTCACCTGCTAGATCAACCATGGATTTTCCATCCAACCCCGGCTCCCATCCACAGAATCTGATTCATCCTAACTTGGACAGCTTGAAGCTCACAGCTTTGCTCCTCCAATTCCCTTGATTTCCAGGCAGAATGATCTTTCTTTGCCGGTACAGGACATTCTTATTGCATCTCATAAGTCTTCCACTAGAATTGCTTATCTAAGCAAGTGGAAAAGATTTACCCTTTGGCTGAAAGAAAAGCAGGTAGATCCCTTTTCAGCACCAGTGTAGATAGTACTGGAGTATCTAGCCGATCTATTTCAATCGGGTATATTGGCCTCTACCGTTAGAGTTCATTTGGCTGCAAGATCTAATTTCCATGAAGGTGTCCAAGACTCCTCTCTTATGCCACACAATTTATGCAAGACCTTCATAAAAGGTGTGAATCATCTAAAGCTCCCTTTTAGAGAACCTATTCAACCATGGGACCTGTCATTAGTTCTACAAGCTTTGACAGTGCCACCATTCAAACCAGCTTCCTGCGACCTCAAATACTTGTCATGGAAAACCTTGTTTTTGGTCGCCATTACTTTTGCCAGAGGTATCTCTGAGCTTCAAGCCTTATGCATCAAGAGTCCATACTTGATTTTTCATAGTGATAGAGTGTCATTGAGAACTAACCTTCCTTTCTGCCAAAAGTGATCTCTGAAATGTCCGTTAACCAAACCATTGAATTGCCAGTTTTCTTTCCCAGCTATTCAAACAAAGGAGCGTATTGCCTACATACCCTAGATATTCACAGGCAAATTCGCTTCTACTTGAACAGGACTAAGGCTTCTCGTAAATCAGACCAGTTATTTTTGGCCTATTCTGGACCTAGATTAGGATGTGCTATTGCTAAGGTCACATTGGCTAGATGGTTGAAAGACTGTGACCTTCATTTATACACAACGTAATATTCCATTGCCTACTACCATTAAGGCTCATTCGACAAGGTCGGTGGCAACTTTTGCTGCCTTCGGCATGGAAGAGCTTCTTTACATGACATCTATGCAGCTGCAACTTGGGCTACGCCTCATACCTTCATCAGTCATTACAAATTGGATTTGGCCTCCAGTGGAAGAGCATCTTTTGGTTCTATGGTGCTCAGGAATGTCCTTCCATGAGAGCCTCCCAGGAATAGAGGTAGTTGGGGACTGTGTCCCACATGTAAGGAATGAACGAGGATTAACAATACCAGATAAAGAAGTTATGTCTTACCATAACGTTCCATCTGTATTCTTGATCCTCATTCAATCATTACGACCCTCCCTCCTTCCCCCTCCAGTGGCTTCTAGTGGATCTCACCATCCGGTTCTTTTAGGTCATTTGACCAGAGGTAGCCTCTACCTTCTTTTGACTTGCGAACTCAATCTGAGGTAACGGGGGGAGGGGAATTCTGGGTAAGAGTTATTGCTCGAGAGTTTGTAACTGATGGGAGCTTGGAAGATGGCCGGCTCTGTTTCGAGTTCGGAACCGATACCCACACGTAATGACTGAACAAGGATCAACAATACAGATGGAACGTTATGGTAAGACATAACTTCTTTATTCCTGAGACAATGTCTGTAATTTTTGCTGTCATGAGACATTGGGCATGATTCTGCAGAGATAGCTGGATTGACTGTGGGCTTGATGTCAGTATTTTTAACCTTGGACTTCTGACACTGGTCAGAGAATACTTTTCCACACCTTGAATTCTTCACTCGTGGAATTTTGTGGAGTAATGCACTAAGTCTTCTACCTCCAAGATGTGTCCTAAGAGCTATATCTTCTAGGGAACTAGTAGTTGCGTGAAATCAAGATTAGCTCTGTTTCAAATTCAGTATTCTCTGTAGTACTTCATGTTGTATTAGACTCTTCCCTTTATTCAGTTTTGACTGTAGGTGTAATTTACTTATTAATTTTGCAAAAGTTTACCCACTAGATTACTTCCTTTCCTAATTTTATGAAATCAAAGTATTAAAATATCTATTAATATCTATATCTGTCGATATCTATATACATGTATCCATATATGGGAGTGCTTTATAATCTCGAAATACTGAAATGTCGAATTTCAGTATCTCGAGACTATAAAGCCGAATGTTTACAATAGCGAAAGTTCATAATCGCAAATTCGAATATCTCTAAGTTGCAGTTATGACCTTACGCTACATAAGGTCCGGGATTGTGTGTTGATGGTGCGCAGTGCCATGTGTGGATCTAGGTGTTATGTCCGGTAAGTGAGTGTTTTGTAAGGGTTTTGAGTGGGAGTAAGTGTATGCGAGTGTGCTGATATGTTTGTGTGTGTGAGGGACTGGAGGATGTGTGTGTGTTTGCTTTTGTTTCCTGTTTATGCGATCTTGGAGTTGGTATATATAAGTAGGGGGGTGCAGGGGGGCTTGTCCCCCCTGCTTGTGTGTGTATGAGTTGTGTATGTGTGTAGTTTTGTTTGTTTATGTTGTAATGTGGTGTATGCATGGTGTAGTGTGTGCGGTTTGTTCGATGTTTTGAATTTCGTGGTTTTGGGTTCGGGGTTTCGTTGTTTCAGTGTTTTGTGGATTCGGTTTCATGGTCTCGAGATACTGAAATTCAGTATTTCAGTTTTTTGAGATTATGAAGTGAATATATATATATATATATATATATATATATATATATGTATATATATGTATATATATATATATATATGTATATATATATATGTATATATATATATATATATAATATTGTGTGTGTATTTCTCCATAGATATATATATATATATATATATATATATATATATATATATATATATATATATATATATATATATACACACATATAGGTTTACTATCAAAATGTCGAAAGTTAAAATAAAATGTGTACGTATTAGCGAAGTGTTTCACCGAAAGTACACATTTCCGTATGTACCTAATGTCGAAAACACCTGTGAATTGACAATTAACAGCACTCCCACCCTTCCCTTAACTCCCTACCTAACTAGCCTAAACTCACATTTATGCAGGGGGCAAGCCCCCCTGCACCCCCCTGTGGGGGGCTGTGCTCCCCACACCCCCTTAACTTAATATTCCAACTCCTAGATCGCACTACAGTGAGGAAAAGGATGCATTTCCCTAACAGCACTGTACCACGATCCCCTTGCATGAGCGAGCGTTATAATTGCGAATGCACAGTCCATTTGCAATAATAACGGTCGCTCACGTAACCTGCCGAACTATTCGAACATATGTTGTTCGAATACTTCATAGCCGTGGAATTGCATGGCGAAGTTGTGATAGTATATGTATATATATGTACACACACACATATGTGTGTGTGGGGATTCTTGGTTGTATATGAAGTTGCATATTTCTGCTAGAAAATGCAAATAGAGTACATGAAATCAGATACAAAACGACAGTCATGAAATAATGTAGAAAATTCGCAGTAGAATCACATTTATTCGACAACTAGGAGCAGTGCTGTAGAATAACTAAAACAAATTTCCCCATCCAGCAAAAATAGGATCTTTCTTCTTCCACATTTGAGGCAAGACCTCCCCTCTACTCCCCCAAATGTTGATGGTAAGTTTTCAATAACCTCAGTTTGGCATTTCTTTTTTTTCAAAACAATTTTATTAGAATTAAAACTGAAAAATAAATATGTACATTAGAAATTAACAATTTTCAAATTGTCAAGTAATGATACAACAAACTTTAAACTATATACAAAGACATTCTCAACAATTATAAATTAATCAGATAATTACTTTTGTAGTAAATTGTAGACTTTTTTCCATACATTGCATTTAACAGTATTCCGTGGAGATCTTGATTTGATAGTTAAATATTCCAGATTGAAGACTTCCAGAAGTAAAGTTTTAAATTCTTGTATTCAGGGAGTAGTGCAGGATTTCCAGTGTCTTGTGATTATTTTTCTGGCAACTGATAATTTAGTCCAGACCAAAGGTTGATTAGCTTTGTTTATACAATTAGGTATTGGAGTATTGAAAATAACAAGCGACTTGGTGAGAGTAAAATTATCTGTGAAAATAGCTTGTAAAAAGGAATTAACATTTTCCCAGAATTCGTTTAAGTTTATATAGTCATATACCATGTGAGCCCATTCTGCATTTACTTTATTACATCTCCAGCAGTTGACATTACTTTTGTTGAATGTACTAAGAGAGAACAGAGTAATAAAAGATCTGTGTAAGTATCTCCAAGGGTGGTAAGACTGGCTGATTGCAGTTTATTTATTTTATCATTTTCTGTTGGAGAATGATTATTAACTAAAGTAAAGTAGTTCCAATTGGTATCTGAAACGGATTCCAAGTCAAGTTTAATAAGGTTATATATGTGAGATAAGATGTTTTTGGTAGGAGATTTATGTTGTATGGTTAAAATCATATATTGAATAATCTTGGGTAATGAGTTCTTCGTTGTAAAAGACATAGTATCGAATTTGTTTAAAATATATTTCCTTGCTTCATGTAAATCCAACCAAGAAAGTGATTCACATTCATATTTAAGTTTGTAAATAGATTTTAAGTCATTGTTTGACATCATGTGAAACCAAAATATTATTTTTTCTTTAAATGAGCACATTTTTGTATAATCAGAAGAAAATATAACACTGTGTGTGTAGGCTATTAAAATAAAAATAACCAGTCTTTAAAATTATTAAATTTAAACATGAAATTTCTGAAAGATTTCAATAAGAGAGTTGTATAATTTGATTTAAAATTCTGAGTGATTAAAAGTAATATATTCTTTTAAAACCCATATGAAAGTATTATTTAATAAGTGTGTTTTCTGGGATCTGTTGTTATTTATTGCTTTACAAACTAAAATTTCTACATTTTTATCCATTTGGCTGAATATGGTGAATCTATGAGGAGAGAAATAGTTTTAACCATTGATGAGATTGCATAAATTTCTAAGTTCGGGATAGCTATACCTCCATTATTCCAATTTTTCATATGAGTGGACCAAGCTTTTCTGGGTTTGGTCGGGTACCATAAAAATTTATGCATCATAGAATTGAATTTTTTTAATAATATAAGTAGGAGGGGATAAGGAAATGATTGAATAATATACAAAATTTGGGGTAGAAAGATCATCTTGATTATTCATAGTTTTTCATCCATTGAGAACGGGATCTTATTCCATTTTTGAATAAGGTTTTCTTTTACCTTTAGATTTTTGTTATAGTTTACTTGAATAATATCTTCAATAGTTTTAGTAATGACAATACCCAAATAACATGTTTCTTCCGATTGTGTTATGTATTTTTTTATAATCTTGTGCTTTATTATTAAAGAATAACCCTGATTTTTTTTGAAAATGTTCCATATCTGAGAATAATGCTCTGATGGAATTATTACCTTCTAATGTGACTAGGATATCATTAGCAAACATTTGTATTTTGGAGGATTAATTTGAGGTCATCTTGTACCCTTCAATTTCCTCATTATTTCTCATCAAGTTGTCCCAAGGCTCCATAATTAATGTAAATAATAAGGGAGATAATGGCCAACCTTGTTTGGTGCCTTTAATGAAATAGGGATATTTTGAGAAATATTTGTGCCTATTTTAATGAATGCTTGGCTACTTTGATATAATTGAGTTATTAAATTAACATAATTGTTTGAAAAGTTTAATCTCTCTAATAAAATAAATAAGTAGTCCCAATTAACTGAATCAAATGCACAGTTTATATCTAAGCTGATTAATGCTAGATTTTTATTTAAAGTTTTAAGTGATTCTATTAAAGATAGGGTTCTTTTAATATTATCATAAACATTTCTATTTATTGTGAAACCAGTTTGATCATCTTCTACTAAGATTTTTAAGTCTTTCTGCAAATATTGACATAAACATTTTATAGTCAACATTTAACAAAGAAATTGGTCTGTATGATGAGCAATGAATGTTATCTTTATTGGATTTCTGCACAGGAGTGATAAAAGTGTACTTCCATGAGGGTGGTATTATATTTACATTATGGGCAATACTGTATACTTTATGTAATAAATCTAGGGAATTTGAGGGTAAGACCTTATTAATTTCCGAGATAATGCCATTATTTCCTGGTGCTTTATTTAATTTAGCAATTTGTGTTTCAATTTCTTTAAAGGTAATGGGTTTACTTATAATATTAGTTTGTTAATTTGAAAGTCTATTATGAGTGTATTTATTAATAAAGGTTTTGGTTTCTTCATTAGAATCAATTGTCTTGGTGTGCTGATTTATATTAATTAAAAATTGTCTAAATTCAATTAAAATATTTTTCATATCTGAGTCTGTTCTTTTTTCTTAGGTGAATATATTTCATTTATATGATTAAATTTGGATGATCTTTTGGTTTTGTTGGCTAACGTGTTTAGTGATCGTGGATTAGTAGAAAATTGTATAAATTTTAAATTTTCTATAGCAATCATGGTTTTATGGTTTAATATCTCTAAATACTTATTGTTTAGTAAGTTTATTTATTTCTTTTTTTTTCATTGATATCAATAGCCCTCTCGATTGTGTTTTAAGATGTCTAATTTATTTTTATGTCAAGTAGTTGTTCATCCCAGCATTTCTTTTTTTTATAAAACCAATTGAAAATTCTTCCATAGAGATAGGCCTTAAGGGCATTTATTAACGCCATGGTCATACTAACTCGAAGAAAGGAAAAATCTCCCAAAACAATGGAACTGCAGCCAGTGCACACTTAAATTGCAGCAGCAGTGATTCCCATAAGAGACTTTTGTTCTGTGCTCTAGCACTATTTGAGTGCAGTACCTGTAAAATCAGCTACCTTAACTACGTCTGAAAAGTTCAGCCTAAAAATACAGGCTCTTCGTCTATCTAATTTTATTTTAATGAAGGACTATACTACCAAATGTGAGGTTTACTTTTTTTTCCAGCAGTCATGGTTCTTCCTTTTGACTGCTGTACCAAATGAATGGTACCCTTAAAATACTTTATGAATGCATTAGTAAATACATTACATTATTGTAGAGGCATTGGTACGCAATCAAAATCTGCACCTCAGTTTGTTTCACAAAAAAGGTAAATGGCTGAAATTCAAAAAATTGTAGAAGAAAAGCAAGATCTCCTTCTGCAGTCACTTAATGACAGGAAAAGTGAGTAAAATTTGAATAGTAGTACTGCTGGGGGAAAGGTGTGTGTGTATATGTATATGAAAACTGTTTTCTTTTGCAGTTGGTAACCAAAATCCTGCCATTAACTTCAGCTACACTCTTAGTAGTATTAAGGTTGGCTGGTATTAATAAAGGTTAGCAAGGGGGAATCTCGACTGCACACTATGTTTAGTTATTACTGGAGAGTTTTTGATTTGCTTTTCTTCCTAACTTATTTGTACCGATGCAGTTGTGAGGGCTCTGCTTTGTGTTTTTCAATTTTACACCTGTTTTTTTTTTTTCCTGTGCTTCCTGCCTTTACTCACTGCAAAATGCATTGTGAACTTTTTTCTGTGATGCAGGTTTGGGTGTTTTGAAAAGGCAGTTTGTACCTATAATTTTAGTGTGTGCCTCTGTTTTAGGAATCAATCTACTTGGTTTGCATTTGTCTTTGTTCCATTCCATGATAAAACGGTGCCTTGTTGATTTGATGTGTGTAATTTTATATTATATTGATTATAGTCCTGATAGTGCATCGGTTTGCATGCAGATTTGTGTTGGGAAAAAGTACATGTAATCAAATGTGTTTATCATACTTGTTTTTTTGCCAGTCGTCTAACTTTCTGTTAGTATCTGAATCACTGCAGATGTGTTTGTTAGTGGTATGTAAGGGAATTCTGTTTCTGTTACAGGTACTTTTGCAGAGTGCACTTCAGACAGTGATGTACAATATTGGATGCGCTACAACATATTCCTGTTACTTGAGGTTGGCACGTTCGGTGCCCTGGTGGAGCTCCTTAGCATGGAAATTGAGTAAGTCCTGCCTGGTTGGTTGTGCAGCAGATGCTGTCCAGGTGGCAAAGTCTGGAAAAATAGGAGCAATATTACATAAGATATGCTCACAGTATCTTAATGAATATAGTGTATTTGGTGGAGGCAGTGGTGGAAGAAATCTGAAGGCACAGTCTTGGTACCATTCCTACGTTGTGTTCTAGCCTGTGACTAAATCTTAAAGTGCTGGGAAAAGCTTCAGAATTACCATAGTAATTGTAAACTGCTTCTGAGTTTCAGAATTACCATAGTAATTGTAAACTGCTTCTGAAGTTTGATGCTTCTTCTTGATGTGAATTATTTGAGGATTGCTGTATTCTCTGATTGCTTCTGCAATATTGTTATTGTCTTACTGGAGTTTCTTCTTTCTCAGTAACAGTGCAGCCTGTAGTAGTGCTGTTCGGAAACCAGCGATCTCCTTAGCTGACAGTACAGACATAAGGTGAGTGTAGTTGAAGGGTCTTTTATTTGTATGCCATTGCTGCACACTTTCTGTACATGTATAGAAATGTATTTCTGTACATTTATGTATATATGTTTGTGCGTTTTTCTTTCAGACATATCTTAGTAAAGATGGTAAGAATCTTGTAATGTTAGAATAGTGGTGGTAGGAGTTGTATAATGAACTGGATTGATGGAACTGTTGGCTGTACCTTCCCAGTTCATGTCTAGTAAGGAAACAGCAGCTCATGATTTGTTAACAGTGGGAGCTGGCATTTCACAAAGGTGATGCTGTGTGTACAGGAAAGGGTAGTAGACTTCTATCACTTAATTGATATTGAACTTGCTTTATCTCATAGGATGCTGGTTTGATAATGTGGAGGTGAGTATTATCTTGCTTGAAGGTACCTGATAGTAACTATGGCTAATGGGGACTAAATAAATAATAAAACTGTCTGTGGGTTATTTTAGGTTACTGCAGTAGGTTCTGAAATCATGTGTTAAATTGTATAGTTTTTCACTAGTGTTAAATTACAGATGCAGAAAAACACTGATGCTTTGTTCCATGATTTCCAAATGTAATGTAGCAAATCTGTGTAGTAGCCATGATGCATATGATCACAAGTCCATCTTTTGTTTAGCGGATATTTTAATATTTTCAGAATTTTAACTTTTTTTTTTCATTTTGAATTGGGTAATCTGGCGAAGGTTTGAACTGAGTAATACATAAATCACCATTGAAGTAGCTTAAGCTATGTCGGTCTTTCCCCCTACACCAGCCATTTAATTTTGGGCACCTTCCATGTACTCCACTTGCCATGAGCTCGCTTGGAGCTCTGTTTGAAAGGCAGTCTGAGTGCAAACTTTCAGAGCTTTTTGACAATGAATAGAACACTTCAGTGGGCCCAGTGAATCTGTCACTCTGCTAACAATCCTTGTTCAAGAGATGGGCCGATAAGTCCCCACTTTTCTTTCAGAAAATTTTACTTTTCTTATGAAACAAAGGGATTTGGAATGTATTTGCATATTTGAAGGGTGGTGCTGTGTTGGTGTTTACATTCTTTGAGGAAACATTTTTGATAAAATGTATTCACGTTTTAAACGTTGTGCATTTGAGATGTGATTTTTTGTAGGATCATCATTTCTTAGGAGATTACTAGGCTATTGGACCTGGAGGTCATTTCAAGCTGGGCAGTTTCATCCTAATGTAATACCATAAAAATCTTCGTTAATACCCAAGATTGCATTTACTAATGACCGCCCATGTCCAGGAGGGCTGCGAGTGCTATTCCCAGTAAGAATGTATTATGCCCATTCCACTTGTCTAGATTCCTTTTGAACAGTGTTACAGAGGTGCTATGTTTCACATGAATAGGTAGCCTATTCCAAAGATGTGGCAGTGACTGGGAGATAAGTCTGTCCCTCCAGCATGTCCTATTCAATCATAGGCCATACTTGGGTCCCTTGTGGGGAATTGTCAGTGGTTTACTTAACTGAGAGCCTCTTGTCTTCCAGAAAGCTCCAAGACAGGAACACAGAAGTGATGAAATACATAGGTTTTGTTGATCCACTGTAATGCATTGCATCACATCTGCATTCCATTGTTTTTGTGTTTTCTATTAGTGGACCAACACAGCATGTTTTTTTTGTTTTCTTGTACGCTTTGTCACTTTACCAACTCACATAGGCTCCTCTACTTGCTTTTTTTTCACATCTTCTTCTTACTGATGGAGCAACCTTTGTTCTTCATGGTTGCACCTTCTCCATACATACATAAATAAACTTGTTAATGAGCCTTTTGGGGCCTGATCTTCTCTGAATTTGGTTTATTTTTCTGCTGATTGACTCTACATTGGGTGCTTGCTCCTCGCAACACCCATCTTTTCCCCAGAGTTCTTTTGGTATAACTTTCCAAGCCACCTAAGATTAGAGGATTTCCATGTCTTCTGCAGCTGTAGGGATGCCCTTAGTGGGCAATGGAGAGTCACTTTTGTTTGTGTCAGGGAAAGGGACTTGCTGGGATAAAGATGTGGAAATCAGGTCCAGTGTGACCAAGTATCAGACTTTTTTTGGGAGCTTGTGCTTAGACAAAGAAATTTGCAGTCTGCTGTTTTTATTTCCATGGATGAGCATATTTACTGTGGTTTGCTAAGGAAATGTTTCTTTATCTTCAGCTAAGAAAAGAAGAGGGTTTTCCTGTTTTGACAGGATTTTTCAGTCTGAAGAGAGGACATTGCAAGAGGAGGGTTGTACCTCAGGGATTTTCTTCTCAATCTAAGCATTCTGAGAAGTATAATCTAGCAGTAACCCACAGCTGAGCATTAATAATGTTGGATTTAGCCATGGTTGTCATGGTTTGGTCATGAGAGTGAAGCCAGAGTGACCAAACAAAGCCAACCATGGGTAAATCCAGCATTACCCACACCCAGCTATGGGTTATTAATGTTATACAATGACATTATTTAAGAAAAATGTCAATTACTTTTCTTAAATGTCCTTGTATAAGGGCAGCTTGTTGCTCTTCTGTGTTTTTCACTGGTATCCTGGCGCTTTCTTGATGTACTGTGCATGCATATAAGACTTTTGTTACCATGCTTAAGCAGTACATCAGTGATGTGGAAAGAAAACAATGGAGAAAGGAAGATCTGTTGCTTTTGTTTTTCTTTTAATAAAAAACTAAAAATGAAAGCTGGAACCATTCAGACTTGAGAGAGACAGGGTATAGAAAGTGCAAGGATAATCGGGTATGTTTCTCTAGATGTCCTTCAAGAATGCAACTGCAGTCCTGACATATGGGTTGTCCTGCCTCAGGCAGCCCTTCGGTCGGCCGGATTCCAAAGTCAGGGTCTGGCGTTGGCTGATGTCGCCTCCTCCCCGACGTCAGAGCGGCTGGGGTACAAAAGTATCAGCCGACACCATCTTCTCCAGTCTTTCTTGCCGTGCGGTGCCCGAAGCAGAAGCAGTTCGCAAGTGCCGGTCGGCCAGCTCCTGTGTTTTTAGATACCGAAGTCTTCAAAAAGCTAAGTACCCCGTTGGGGAACCTTTTCTTGCCTCAGCCGATGTCAGATAAAACTGCAAATGTTAATAATTGTTTGTCTTGTGGTAAACAAATACCTCATAAGGACTTCCATTCTTACTGCCTTCCTTGCCTCGGCCCAGACCACGATGGCTCGGCCTGTGCTGCCTGCGCTTGCTTCAATAAGCACACACTTAGGCGCCGGGCAGAATTTGCTGAAGATTTTTTTGGGGAAAATTTCTCTTGTACCATGCCGTCGGAAATACCGACAGCACATATCACCAAAAAACGGAAGGACCGGGACCAACATTCACGGCCCGCGACTTCCACCGACACCACCCCAAAGCCTACCGCGAGTGCATTGGTCTCTTCAGAGGCGGTAATTCAACCGCTCCAGGCCGATGACTCCGCTTTACCGCGCACTTCGGTCCCGGAGGCTACCCCAGTGCCGGTTGTTGATTTTCCTCCTGAAACCGAAGCCCAAGATTTGCCTGACGCCATACCGGTGGACAAAGTTACTCCAGCACGTGGGGCAGCTAGGCCTCCTGTGTCTATGCCCATCAAGGCCTACACACGTGCTAAGGCTGCCAGTCAGGCTAAGTCTCACCCTCCTAAATCTTTCTCACAGGGTTCCACTTCTGATAAACGGATCATGACTTTAGCTGCAGATCTAATTTCTTTAATCAGGGGCTCTCAGGCTCATCCAGAAAGGGGTTCTCAGCCGCCTTCAGACAAAAGGCCTAGGGTTGAGCAGGCAGATACCCTTTCCTCAGATGAAGCCTCTGGTGAGTCAGACCATTCAGATTCCCAGGAAGAATTCTTCCCGGCCTACGAGGATTCTGATGCTGAGGAATCCATTCCCTCTGCCTCTCCTCCTGAGGATATTTCTTTCGGGAAATTCTCCACTCCATGAGAGAACATTTTCAGTGGAAGGGCCAGGATTTCTCCGACTCCAGGAAAAGGCTTCGGACTTTCCTTAATTTACCCCAGCACAGGCCTTTAGCTATACCCCCAGTGTTAGATGTATTGGATGATGTGTACTCAGACTCGAGTACTTCTGATTCTCTACCTCCTGCTCCTGTCAAGCCAGACAGATATTACAGGGTTCCTGAAACTCATAAACATCTCTTTAAGGCCCACTCTGTTGATCTAGAAACCATTTCTCAGGGGCCCAAAGGAGTGGCCACTTCCATGGCCAAAAATCCTTTGCCCGCAGACAGGGAATCTAGGTCCCTGGAGAGGTGGGGTAAAAAAGTTTATACCTCAACCACCCTTGCCATGAGGGCACTTAACTGTCTTTTTCATATGTTCCAGTACCAGGATTTCTTGCTAGATGATTTGCAGAAAAAGGTAGCTTCTCCTGAGCCTTTAGATAGAAAGGCCTTGCAGGATTCGGTTCATAATACTCAGCAGGTTAGCAGTCATTTTCTTCAGTGTGGTTATGATGCATTGGAAGCTTCATGTAGGGCAGCTATGTCAGGGGCCGTCATACGTAGACATGCTTGGTTGAAAGAACAGACATTACCAGATCATGTTAAAGTAAAGCTTCTAGATGCTCCTCTGGAAAAACACAAGCTATTTGGTGATAATGTACAAGGTGTGTTGAAATCAATTGAGGAAAAGGCTAAATCAGTACAAACAGTCAAAGATTTCCTCCAGGTTCAGCCACCAAGGTTCAGCAGGAATTGGCCTTCGAAGAATTGGTCCTTTCCAGACACAGACAAGTTCCAAAGGGGAAAAAACAGGCATGCTCGAGGTAGAGGGCAATACCGAGGCTCCTACAGGGGCAACCAATGGCAACCAGCTAATCAGAGAAGTGGCGCAGGGACTTCTACTGCTCCACAGGGACAATCCCAATGACTTGACTTTGACACCGCCGACAAAGGCTCAAAGAGAAGCACCTTTAGGCGGAAAATTATCCTTATTCTCAAAAAATTGGCACGTTCTAACAAAGGACAAATGGATTTTGTACATAATAGACAAAGGATACAGGTTCCACTTCCATACCTTACCAACAAGGCAAGGCATGCCAAACCTGCCACAAAATCAAAGGGCAGAGGCACTCATACAAGTTTCAAAACTGCTACAAATCAAGGCAATAGAAAAAGTTCCTCCTCAGGAACAAGGCCAGGGATTCTATTCAAGACTGTTCCTTGTTCCAAGAAAAGAAAAGCAATGGAGACCTATACTGGACTTGTCCGCTCTAAACACTTTTCTCATTGTGCCAAAATTCAAAATGCTGATGTTACAGCAACTTCTTCCCATGCTGGGCAAGGGGTCTTGGCTGGTTACTCTGGACCTCAAGGAGGCATACCTGCATGTCCCAATCAGACACAGCTGCAGAAGATGCCTCAGATTTCTTGCAGGGTCAGAGCACTATCAATTCTCAGCATTGCCTTTTGGCTTATCTACTGCGCCCAGAGTATTCACGAAATGCCTGGCATCAGTAGTTGCACATTGCAGACTTCAGGGGATACAAATATACCCTTACCTAGACGATTGCCTTATACAAGCAGACAGCAAGCAAGCCTTGATAAGAAACTTGAACTATGTCATTCACTTACTACAGGCTTTGGGATACACAGTCAACAATCAAAAATCAAGACTACTGCCATCCCAACAAATATTTTTTCTGGGAGCCAAACTGGACACAAACTCACAAATGGCTTTCCTCACAGAAGAGAAATAGGAACAATTACCAGACTACTTCAAAAGCCTAGCAAAGCGCACCCAGATGACTGCAAGGAAAATCCTGCAGGCCCTGGGTTTCATGACATCTTGCATTCTTCTGATTCCACAGGCAAGACTACACATGAGAAAACTACCATGGTACCTAAAAAGTTTATGATCTCAACACAGCCACAACTTAGAAGCAATCATTCCACTCATTCCATGTCTACAAAAGGTTTGTGGTGGGCACAAGCAAGCCAGCTAAACAAAGGCATGTCTTTCAACAAACCTCAAGCAAGCCAAACCATTAGAACAGACTCCTCAGATCATGGATGGGGGGCGCACATGGAGGGCAGATGCATTCAAGGGCAATGGACACCATGGGAATTGCATCTGCACATCAATCAAAAAAAGATGTTGGCAGTGATTCATGCAATCGAGGCCTTCGGAAAATTTCTACAGCAAGGTCATCTGTTAATAAAGACAGACAACACCACTGTTATGTGGTACATAAACAAACAGGGAGGCACCCATTCCTACCCCCTCTGTAGACTAACGATGACTCTCTGGGAAAAGTCCCTGAAACTGAACATACAGTTGCAATCCCAGTTTGTTCCAGGCAAGGACAATGTTCTGGCGAACAGTCTGAGCAGAAACATTATGGACCCGCACGAATGGATGTTGCATCCAGACATTTTTTCACAAATAACTCATACATGGGGAAGGCCGGACATAGATCTCTTTGCCTCACACCTCAATCATCAGCTGAAGAAGTTCTGCTCAAGGACACACCATCCTCAAGCCTGGAGAATGGATGCTGTCTCCTTCAGCTGGAATTCTCTAACAATCTATGCATTCCCACCTCTACCATTAATGACCAAGGTGTTGCTGAAGATCAAGGCAGAACAACCGAAAGGCATTTTGATAGCTCCAGACTGGCCAAGACAGCACTGGTATCCATTAATAAGGAGCATAACTCGTACCAAGCCATGGCCCCTGCCTCAATGGCCTCTGCTTATAACTCAGCACAATTACAGGACTGTTCATCCCAACCTGCAAACATTGCAACTGGCAGCTTGGAGGGTTCCATGATTTCTCCCTATATCTCTCTCTCCGAAAAAGTTCAAGAGATCTTACTGGAAGCACGCAGGCCTTCCATCAGAAAAACTTATTCAGCCAAATGGAAGAGATTCAACATCTGGAATGCCAACAAGGGTCAGGATGCATCAGTAATGAGCATCCCTCAGATATTAGAATACTTGGCAGAAATGCTTCACAATGGCCTTTCATATTCTTCCATAAAAATACACGCATCAGCAATTTCAGCAATATACAACTGTGATCCACCTGTGTTTTCACATCCTTTGCTAAGACAGTTTCTAAGAGGGATTAAGAATATCAAACCCCCAAGAAAACCACCAGTGCCTGCATGGGACCTCAACTTCGTCTTGGAAAAATTAACTCTTCCTCCTTTTGAGCCAGCAGCATCTTCAGAATTGCAATTTCTATCCTGGAAGACAGTTCTCCTGTTGGCAATTACTTCAGCAAGAAGAGTCTCGGACATACAAGCCCTCATGGCAGTACCTCCATTTCTCATTTTCCATCAGGACAGAGTCTCTTTAAGAACCAATCCTTCATTCATGCCAAAAGTGATATCCAGGGTTTCTCTAAATCAAGCAATACACCTGCCTACTTTCTTTCCCAATCCTCAAAATAAAGGAGAAAATCTTCTGCACACTTTGGACATTCACAGACAATTGCGCTACTACTTGGACAGAACAAAGGCCAACAGAAAGTCTGACCAACTGTTTGTAGCTTACGCTGCTGGAGTACAAGGAAAGGTAATTTCCAAACAAACAATTTCAAAATGGATTGGAAACTGCATCAGATTCTGCTACTCTTTCCATGGAAAAAGTGTACCAGCCAATATCAGGCCACACTCCACCAGAGCTACAGCCACCTCCACAGCCTTTCTAAGAGGGGTGGCTACAAAGGACATTCTAGAAGCTGCTACATGGAGCTCCGTGCATACATTTTCCAAACACTACAACCTGCCTTTATATTCCAGATCCCGAGCAGGCTTTGCTTCTGCAGTCCTGCAGGGCATTTTAGCTACACCATCCTTATCTTAGATCCTACCAACCCCAGCTTGGCTGTGGTATTCAACCCATATGTCAGGACTGCAGTTGCATTCTTGAAGGACATAGTACAGTTTTGTACCTACCATAAATGTAGATGTCCGATAGATATGCAACTGCAGTCAGGTTTTCCCTCCCTCCTACCCCTCTGTAATCCTTTTTGTTGGGTCCACTGCCCCCTTTTCAAATTAGCTGGGGATATCTGTTATGGTGTATCTGTTTATTACTGTTGTGCATGTATGGAATTTTTTATCCATGCTCTAAATTTAGCCTTCCTTGGAGGGCACCTGGCATCTGGGGCAAGAAACACTGGAGAAGATGGCGTCTGCTGATGCTTTTGTACCCCAGCCGCTCTGGCGCCGGGGAGGAGGCGACATCAGCCGACGCCGGACCCAGACTTTGGAATCCGGCCAACCGAAGGGCTGCCTGAGGCAGGACAACCCATATGTCAGGACTGCAGTTGCATATCTATCGGACATCTACATTTATGGTAGGTACAAAACTGTGCTTTTTGCATAATATATCTGATTATCATTATATTTTCTTTGCCCCTGATGAAAATTTGGAATTTTGCCGACACCTTCAAGTCGATAACTTCAAAACTTGGCTTGCCGTACCATGCAAAACCTTTCATTACAGACAGTGGCAAAAAATCTATAGCTTCTGCTTACTTGTTTCCAAGCCTGCTCCATTAAGCTCTCATTTTTACAAACATTTAAAACACACAATTATCAAAAATAGATCAATATTACAACAAAATGTTTAAATTTGTTAGGAATATATCTAACAAGTCATATCACTGAACAGTTCTTAAACAACTTAACTGGTTAGAACTTCCCAGCATATCTCTCCCATAATTAACAGTTGCACACAACATACTATATTAACCTGATAAATATAATTCTGTAAGAAACATTAACCAATGGTACTCTTGTAATACACAACGGTGCTGCAAGTACAGATGATTGGTGGTTTTCATTGAGGGGTGATTGTGACACATTAGGAGGGTGGTGAACCTCCGAGAGAAAGTTATCAACTGAAAGTAGGCTATTTTAGCAGGGAATAGAATTATCTTATGAATGGAAAAAGGTCTGGACAACCGAACTTTTTTCATTGGTGCATGCTTGATTCACAGTGGGCATGCTGGTTGGGCTTAACTAATCAGTGCGCTTGTTTTGGAATGTTAATGGCTGGTCATAGTATAATATCAGATTTCCCTGCTGAAGAGATTTTTGACTGGCATTTTATCTAACATGAAAGGTTTTTCAGTTGTACCAGAATGAGATGTCTATGGCACAGAAAATGTGCTGTGACTTGTTGCAGATGCTGAAGGCTGCTCCTATTCCTCCTGTATTGCTCACTTTAATGAAGGCTTTTCTGACTGGCTCCAGCTTAGCCAGTTGTCAGCCTCTTACTCCCAAGAGATCTGGCAAGGTTGTACATGGTGCCCCAGGCACACAAGTACCTGTTTTCTAACCCTAAAGCCAGATCAATCAGTGATCCCTGTTTTTAAGTCTGCTATTACAAAACAGTTACTGCTAATAACTTCATCCTTTTGACAAAGCTGGGGAAAGCAAATGGATATGTTGAGGAAGAAAATTTATTCTAGTACTTAAACTTTCAGTATTTAAACTCTCAAGTTCTTGTATCTTTTGAAAACATGTGTAAGCCAATAGTTTACCTTTCTTTTGAGGTAAAGAATTCATTAAACATATTTTGTGCCAGCGGTTTCTACAGCGACTAAGCATACTTTAGTGTGCTTATGCTGCTGCTGCTGATCAGTCAGTTTTGGAGTTTTTGCTTGTCTTCATTCTATAAAACTTCCTTATATTTTTAATTCTTCAATAGAATGAGACTCTGTTTAGCTCTCCTGCAGCTGTGAAGTGCTTAAGAAGTATGACAAAAGAAGTGAAACTAATTCAAGGAATCATTTTTTCAACCCTCCTTATTCAGAACAAATACATTTTCCCTCTGGCTCCTTCCCCATTAAGCAATGCAAACTGCAAGCAGTCTGATTAGGGTTTTAAAAAATAATGGAAAGGAGGATCAATAACAAAGGAACAGACACTAAGAGCCAAGGGGAGTCCTTAACTCGGCATAACTACCTGTTCAGCTTTCCACAACTTTTCTATGTCTTTACATCTTAATCATGCCTATTGGTATCCGATTGTTTCAGCCATTTGGGTTCTGAATGTAATCCATTAAGGATGCACTTGGCAATGGGAATCCCCTGCTTTCCATGCATTTCCCTCTTACCAAGGAACCAGATTCCTCTATTTCCTCCCACTATAAACAAAATGCTGTTTCTGTGAGTCATTGAACAAATGTTTCTTAGTCGCTTATGCATTGGTTATTTTTCAAAAATGTTTCTATTTCCCACATGAAAAAGGTCTTGGATGTCATTGCTGGAGTTTTCTGGCCTAAACCTTTTTGTCATGATTCCAAAGATATGGATGTTAACACTGCATTATCTTGTACCTTTGTTTCTTCTTTTAGCTTTCTCGATAAAGTTGGATTTAAGACACTTTTATATTCCTTTGGCAATCCATTTCACGCATTTCTTCAGATTTTTTTTAGTCTGGCTTATGTTGTCAGTTATCTATTTTACTCTTTGGACTCTCCACTGCACAATAGGTATTCACAAAATGACTAGCTCCAGTTACTGGTTATTGCTAACTTCAAGGCATTCACATTTTCCATACTAGCATGACTGTATTGTATTTTCAGACTCTTGAAGACTGTGATACAGTTCCAAGGTACAGTAGGAAACAACAAAAACAGCCACAGGATTAAATGCCAGTATGGTACGCATGAGCTGTAAAAGCAATTGGTGCTTTCTTCTCTGAGGATAAATGTCACCAGCGTTAAAGCACCCAAGGAAACTTTATTGAAGTGGATGGATAGGTGGTCTTGAATTGTAAAAAGCACTGAAATATAGAGCCGACACTCCACAGGTGTATAACCACACGGCCATTTATTACACCAAAATCGCAATAAAAACATAAAACGCTTAACGATTCACTGCATTTTTCATCATAAATACAGACTTCATCAGTGAAAAAAATACATAACTATAAATCCCCCATTTTATACTCTACCCAATTCAAAAACATTCAATGAGAGCAGTTCCCCCTTAAAACTCATGAATAAACATGAACATAATCGTCACACAATAAAAGGCTTATATCTATAAAAATAGTCAACACAGACCTTAAAATATCATCATCCTGCAAGTAAAAAATGTTAAGTAGTGTGTGTGTGTGTGTGTGTGTGTGTGTGTGTGTGTGTGTGTGTGTGTGTGTGTGTGTGTGTATATATATATATATATATATATATATATATATATATATATATATATAAAAAATCTTAATTTATCAAATACAAATAGCTGTCATTAAACAATTGCACCATCTAGTGGCCATTTACAAAAATGTTTAATAGAAATTCATTCATTAACACATAACAGCTGTATTTAAATCACTTAAATGTTTCATAAAATGCTTTACTAAAAACATTGGTCCAAACTTAGTTAATAATTGACTAAAAGCTTTTTTTTCTAGAAGCAACTGTATTGTTTTTTAAAAAGCAAATGTATTGTTTTTTTTAAAAAACTTAATTATAATCTTGCTAACCTAAGTTTTATAATGGGTGCTAAGGAAATTGCATCATTAATCCCGGGACACTTATTGGCCTCTAGGACTATTTGCCAATATAGATTCCGATACTCTATCTTAGTTTCCCACATGCCACCCCTCACATTTTTTACTATTTCCTCCATTACAAAAAAAATTATATTTCGCCAAGGCACAAAGCTGTATTATATCTATATAAAGCATTGTTTTCTTTCCTTTTCGTAATGGCATTCGTATGTTCATAGATCCTCTTTCTTAACTTCCTTTCCGTTTTTCCAATGTTGCAAACGTTGAAAGTCTCACAAATAATATATACCACCCCCTGGGTATCACAAGTACTTATGTCCTACCCACTGCGTGTCTATCTCTTGATTCATTATATACACTCTCTGCATTGACCGCAAATGGGCACTGATTACACATCCCACATCGATATGTTCCTTTCATTTTCCCAATTTTCCTGTTTTTGTCACCCTGGAATTCTAATAAGTACTTAATGTGCCTTCTTCTATAAATACATTTTAATGGCTCATTAAAATTTAAGTTAAGGTCAGATAAACTTCCAAATTTTTTCCACTCCTTTTCAAAAATATTCCAAATGACACCCGAATCCCCACAAAAATCTGAAGTAAATGCACCTTCATACCGTGCTCCCTCATTTAATGTATTTTCCAATGGAGTACCAGTCTTTCTGTTGTTAACAGAGGTCATCTCACTACTGCCTAGAATTGGGGCAAAGCTGTCCTTTCAATCTACCGTAACCTCTTCTCTCACCTTAGTCAACAATTCAATTGGGTAGCCCCTCTCCAAAAACATATTCATTAAATATTCACACTCTTCATAAAAATAACATTCATTAGAGGTTATTCTACTTATTCTTACAAATTGCCCTTTAGCAATACTTTTTTTCTGGTAAAAGGGGTGACCACTACTATAGTGAAGGAAATAATTTGAATATATTTTAGACTTAAACATAGCCACATCTTTGTATACATTCACATCTAAATAATTCATCTCATTATTTTTAATCTCATGGGTAAATCGCAGGAAATGGGTGGTACTATCAATGTATTCTAAAAACTCATTTAAACCTTTCTATAGTGTCATGCCAAAGTAGAACTTTATTGTTCAAGAAGCAATTATGTAAAACCAAACAACTACTATATTGACTATTAAAAATGTTTTCTTTCCCATGTGGACAAAACTAAATTTGCATACAAGGGGGCGCACCAAGTGCCCATGACTAAACCACTTTTCTGGTGAAAAAATTCACCTTGAAAGAAAATGTATTTTTCAAAACAATTTCCATTAAAGTTAAGGATATATATAGGTCATTGTCTTATATCAAACCCGAAAACCTTAAAGCATCCTCAAACCATGAAAGACCAACGTCTTTGGGTATAGATCCAAATAGGTCCACCATATCTCTAGTTATGAGTATAATACTTTCATGGAATATTTCCTGTTTAGTGTTTTTCAAAAATCCCAGGAGCCTTTTAAAAAGGCTTCCCCCCACCCATCATTAATGTTTTCAATTTCACATCAGGAGCTATATTGGCAAATAGTTCTAGAGGGCAGTAAGTGTCCCGGGATTAATGATGCAGATGTTCATTGTGTTACACTGCTGCAGTCATCACACTTGGGTTATCCTGCCGTCAGGCGGTCCCGCAGTCGGCCAGAGTTCCAAAGTCTTGGTCCAGTGTCGGTTGCTGCCGCGTCTTCACTGACGTCAGTGCGCCAGGGGTATACAAGAGGCATCCGATGCCATTTTCTTAAGTCTTTCTTGCCACGTGGTGCCCAAAGCAGAAGCAGTTCACAAGTGCCGGTCGGCCGACTCCTGAGATTTTCAAATCGAATTTTAGACCGAAGTCTTCAATAAAGCTAAGTACCCCATTGGGGAACCATTTCTTGCCTCAGGCCGATGTCAGAAAAAGTTAACAATTGCATTTCTTGTGGGAAGTAAATACCTCATAAGGACTTTCATTCTTATTATATTCCTTGCCTAGGTCCAGACCACGACGTCACAGGTTGTCGATTTTGTGCTAGGTTTAATAAACAAACTATTAAACCGGTTTGATTTCGCCTGACATTATTTTGGTAGGAAATTTAATTATACTATGCCGTCGGAGCAACCGATGACCGGAATGCATAAAAAATGCAAGGATAAGGACAGGCAGCCGAGACCCAAACCAGACTCCGACGCCTCTGCTGGGCCAGTCGCCGGTTTTCAGTGAGGCGCCTACGCAGCCCCTGATGACCGCTGATTTAAAACCTCAGATGGCTTCCGATTTGCAAGCAGAGATTACTAGGCATCCACGGCCTATATCTTTAGCCCCTTCCGACTCCAGGGTTGAAGGAGATTCCGGTGCAGTTGAAACGACCTTCAGTTGCAGAAGGTGTCTTCAGACCGACTACACTCACTATTAAATCCTATGCTAAGCTGAAAACTCCTTTAAAAGCAAAAAAGACTGTACAGCAGTCTCCAGTACAAGGCCCCATGCCTAAGAAACAGATGCTTAAGATGACTGAAGATTTAATTACCCTAATCAGGGGTTCCCATCCCCCTCCTGATAAAAGGCCAAGACAGGAGAAGGATTACGCTTCCTCTGACCAGGTTTCTATTTCCTCTGATTCTTCTGAGGAACAGGAATACTCTTTTTTCCCCCCTTATGAAGACTCTGATGCTGAAGAGTCTATTCCTTCAGCATCTCCCCCAGAAGACTACTCTTTTGGGGAAACTTTACATATCATGAGGGAACTTCCACTGGGAAAGCCAGGATTACTCTGATTCTAAGAAAAGGCTCCGAGTTCCTTTTACTACCCCAGCACAGACCACTTGCTATCCCACCCATGTTAGACATTGTGGATGATGTTTATTCAGAATCTAGCCTTAACCCAGGCTCTCTACCACCTCCTGCACCAGCCAAACCAGACAGATACTACAGAGTCCCTGACTCACACAAATTCCTATATAAAAGCCCTGTTGCTGACTTAGGAACCATTTCCCAGGGTCCCAAAGGGGTTAAAGCCTCTATTGCTAAAAATCCTGTACCCTCTGAAAGGGATTCCATAGCACTAGACAGATGGGGAAAGAAAGTATATACCTCAGCTACTCTAGCTATGAGGGCCTTAAATTGCCAGTTTCACATGCTGAAATATCAGCAATACCTGATGTCTCAATTAAAACAAAAAATGATCACACATTCAGAGCAGCCTGATTACAAGGAAATGCAAGATTTGTTGCATGCAGCTGAACAAGTGGGAAAACATGCTTTGCAATGTGGATTTGATTCATTGGAGGCTTCCTATAGAGCAGCAGTGACAGGGTCTGTCATACGTAGGTATGCTTGGTTAAAAGAACAAACTTTACCTGATCATGTTAAAGCAAAGTTATTGGATGCACCTTTACAGCAGGATGTTTTATTTGGTGTAAAAGCAGAAGAGGTTTTAAAGAAAATGGAGGATAAGGCAAAATCTATGCAGACGGTCAAGGATTTTTTACAGGTCCAACCCCCTCGTTTCAGCAGAAATTGGCCAACCAAAAACTGGTCCTTTCCAGCTTCTGACAGACCACAGAGGGGCAAATACAGACACCCAAGGGGTAGAGGTCAGTCACAAGGCCCCTTACAAGCCTCGACAATGGGGTACTACAACCCAGAAAGGAGGAGAAGACCGGTCCCAAGCTATCGGAAGACAAACACAATGACTTACCCCTCAGACTGCCAAGCAAATCCCTCTTGGCAGCTCCCTTGGGAGGAAAATTAGCACTTTCTGCAGACAACTGGCACATCATCACAAAAGACAAATGGGTCCTAAATATTGTTTCACAAGGACACAGATTCCACTTTCACACTTTACCAAGGATAAAAGGAATGCCAAACCTGCCACCAAATCAATGGGCAGAGGCTCAAAAACAAATTACAGCTCTCATGGACATGAGAGCCATTCAACAGGTACCTACACAGGAGTAAGGACAAGGATTTTGCTCAAGACTCTTTGTAGTCCCCCGAAAGGACAAAGCCTGGAGACCCATTCTGGACCTCTCAATTCTAAACACTTATCTGCAAGTACCCAAATTCAAGATGCTAACACTACAGCAACTTCTTCCCATGCCTGGCAAGAAGGCTTGGCTAGTAACAGATCTCAAGGAGGCATACCTGCATGTCCCTATCAGACAAAATTGCAGAAGATACCTCCGATTTATTGCAGGTTCAACTCATTACCAATGCTCTGCACTGCCCTTTGGCTTATCTACTGCGCACAGGGTCTTCACAAAATGCCTGGCACCAGTAATCGCATACTGCAGACAAAGAGGAATTTAAATATATCCATACCTGGACGACTGCCTTATTCAAGCAGAAAGCAAGGACATTTTTTTAAAGCATCTGTCATTTGTCAAACACCTATTAGGTTGCCTAGGGTACACAGTAAATGAAAAGAAATCAAAACTAGTGCCCTCACAAGACATAATATTCCTGGGTGCCTGCTTAAATACAACTGCCCAGATGGCTTATCTCACACCAGACAAGCAAGCACAACTGACTCAATACTTCAAAATGATGGCAACAAAGACCCAACTCCCTGCAAAAAAAATTCTTTAGGCCTTGGGATTCATGGCATCTTGCATACTAATACCATTTGCAAAACTGCATATGAGGAAATTACAATGGTATCTGAAAAGCATATGGACTCAACACAGCCACAGCTTGGAAACAATAATTCCACTCATTCCCTGCCTTCAACAGGAGTTTCTGTGGTGGGCTCAGGCATGTCACCTCAACAAGGGTCAGCCTTTTACCTTACCCACAGCCAGGCAAACTATAACAACAGATGCATCGGATTATGCCTGGGGAACACACATGGCAGGACAGTGTATTCAGGGCAAATGGTCTGCTGACCAAAGGCATCTAGATATCAATCAAAAAGAGATGCCAGCTGTACAAAATGCCCTAACAGCTTTCAAGGACCTCCTACATCCAGGACAACAACTAATAAAGACGGACAACACCACAGTGATGTGGTACATAAGCAAGCAAGGGGGCACACACTCCTACCCCCTATGCAGGCAAGCAATGACCTTGTGGAACGCAGCACTGACCTACCAAGTTAAACTACAAGCACAATTCCTGCCAGGAAAGAAAAACACATTGGCAGACTATCTAAGCAGAAACATCATAGATCCTCACGAGTGGAAACTAGATCCACAAGTATTCGCAATGGTAACTCAAAAATGGGGGAGCCCAGGCATAGATCTCTTTGCTTCCCCCCAAAACTACCAACTATGAAAATTTTGCACAAGGACATACCACACACTAGCTTGGAAAGTGGACGCCCTCTCATTCAGTTGGAAAACATTGACAGTGTATGCCTTTCCTCCACTGCCTCTTCTGGCAAAGGTGCTGCTGAAAGCCAGATTAGAGAGGCCACAAATGATACTCATTGCTCCAGACTGGCCACGCCAGCACTGGTATCCAATACTAAGGAACATGGCTCAAGGCCCACCATGGATTTTACCTACAATTCCTCACCTGCTCACTCAGCAAAACAATCAGATTCTACACAGCCAGCTCAAGACTTTAAATCTGGCTGCATGGCAAATTGCCTAAACAGCCAGTCAACGCTTCTCTCTAAAGCTGTGATGGATGTCATTCTGGAGGCCAGGAGGCCCAGCACCAGTTAAGTGTATTCAGACAAATGGAAAAGATTCTGCGCCTGGAACCAGGCTAAAGGCCAAAATCCACTTGTTCCAAATATTCTTGAGATTCTACAATATTTAACTGAGATGTTGCACAAAGGACTTTCTTTTTCATCTATTAAGATCCACGCCTCAGCGATTTCAGCTCACTACAACACGGATCCTCCTATATTTTCACATCCACTACTAAGACAGTACCTCAGAGGGGGCTAAGAACATAAGACCACCTTGGAGTGCACCAACACCAACTTGGGATCTCAACTTTGTTCTGGAAAAACTTACACTGCCGCCCTTTGAACCAGCTTTCACAGCTGATCTACAGTTTCTATCATGGAAACCTTCCCTGCTGCTAGCAATAACTTCAGCACGAAGAGTCTCAGAGCTACAGGCCCTAATGGCAGTGGAGCCTTTCATAATTTTTCATCAAGACAGAGTCGCTTTATGAACTAACCCTTCCTTTATGCCAAAGGTGGTATCCAGTGTGGCCCTAAACCAAACCATTCATTTGCCCACCTTTTTCCCAAACCCCCAGAACAAAGGAGAAAGGCCCCTACACTCTTTGGACATTCACAGGCAATTACGTATCTACTTGGATAAAACTAAGGCTTTCAGAAAATCTGACCAGCTCTTTGTATCCTATGCTGCAGGATCACAAGGAAAAGCCATCTCAAAACAGACCATTTCAAAATGGATAGGACATTGTATCCGTTTCTGCTACACACATCATGGGAAACCTGTACCTGCTAACATTGGGTCCCATTCCACCAGGGCTACAGCTACATCAACAGCCTTTCTCAGAGGGGTACCAACCAAGGATATTTTGGAGGCTGCAACTTGGAGTTCAGTGCACACCTTCACCAAGCATGATCACTTACCTCTCTACTCTAAAACCAGAGCTAACTTTGCCACTGCAGTTCTGCAGGGCCTACTAGCTTCTCCAAACCCTGTTTAGTTCCACTGCCATCCGTAGCTTTGGGATTCAACCCAAGTGTGATGACTGCAGCAGTGTAACACGAACATAGTACAGTTTTGTACCTACCATAAATGTAGATGTTAGAGTGTTCACACTGCTGCAGTCCAGGTTACCCTCCCTCCATCCCCTCTGACCTAGCTGAACATTTCTATACCTTTCTATCTTGTACAACCTTTTTGGTGTATTTGCTTGTAACTGAAGGTATTCCTTTTATTTCCTTTACATGTTTAATTAGCAATATGTATTGCCTACCTACTTGGGGGCACCTGACATCTGGGGCAAGAAAAACTGAAGAAAATGGCGTCGGATGCCTCTTATATACCCCTGGCGCACTGACGTCAGGGAAGAAGTGACCGTAACCGACGCCGGACCAAGACTTTGGAACTCTGGCCAACTGCAGGAATGCCTGACGGCAGGATAACCCAAGTGTGATGACTGCAGCAGTGTGAACACTCGAACATCTACATTTATGGTAGGTACAAAACTGTACTTTTCCCTAGCACCTGTAATTTCAGTCTAGCTTTTTATGAAACATGTAAGTGATTTAAATACAGCTGTTAGGTGATGATATTTTAAGGTCTGGGTTGACTATTTCTAGAGATATAAGCCTTTTATTGTGACGATTATGCTCATGTTTATTCATGAGTTTTAAAGGTGTGTAAAGGGGGAATTGCTCTCATTGGATGTTTTTGAATTGGGTAGAGTATAAAATGGGGGATTTAAAGGTATATATTTTATCTAATTCTATATTTATGACTAAAAACGCGGTGAATTGCTAAGCATTTTGTTTTTATTGTGATTTTGGTGTAATAAACGGCTGTGTGGTTATACACCTGTGGACTGTTGGCTCTATATTTCAGTGCTTTTTATGGTTTATTAGTTCACTTTTGCACTAAGAAGTCTGCACTTATTTTTGGTTTTGGTCTTGAATTGTGGTCTTCCAGACAAGTAGAGATGTATCAGCTGTTCTTCACAGTCAAGCTCAAGTATCTGTAAGATAGTTCCTTAGGATTCTGCTGTACACGGTTGTCAGTAATAATTCATACTGCCCTTTTCCAGACTACACATGAGGAAAATGCAATGGTACTTAAGATCAGTCTAGATTCTATATAAACAGCCTTGGACATTTCATATTCTAGTTATATGAGGTTTTCAAGCAATGAGATTTCATGGTGTGTAGATTGGATAACTTGCAGTCCAGGTTTTCTCATCTCTTCAACCACCGGCAGCCCCCCCCCCCCCCAAAAAAAAAATCAGTAATCACTAACATTTCAGACCTGGAGTTGAGAATGTTTCGTAAGGGATAAAAGTGCAAGCTATGTGGAATCCTGTAGACAGAAGCATATAAATGTCAAAGAGAAAAATGTTGGCAGTAATCATTGTGTTGAAGTCCTTGAATCATCTGTGGTGCAATGGACATCTGCAAGTGTATACAAACCAACATCACGGTGCTGTGGCAAATAAACAGAGGTACCAGAGCTTATCTTTACAGACTGGTTGTGATAGCCCAGGAGGTAGCAATTCATCTCAGTCGGACTCCTTCATACATTGCATCACAGCAAAACTTTATTGCAGGTGAGCTTAGCAAGACCAAAGTAGATTCTTGTGAATGGAAACGTCTTGGTGTCTTCCAAGAATTGATTCAGCTGTTGGGAACACCATGCAGATATCTTTGCCTAGTTTGAGAACCGATCAAAATTCTGTTCCAGGATTCCTTGTAGACAGGCCTGGAAGAGATATGCATTCTCATTTCCATGGGTGGGAGTATCCTTGTATGCTTTTTCACCCTCTCCACTGTTAACTGGGGTTCTTTTAAAGATTCAGGAGGACTCCAAAAGTTGTGGGAAGTTGACTCCCATTTGGCAAAGGCAGCAGTGGTTCTCCTTTTTTAAATTTGGCCAAGTGTGAATGATTACTACAAGCTTCCCCCGCATACTGGCTTTACTTGCATAAGATAGGTGGAGTTTGCTATACAAGTCTGAGCTCTTCAGCTAGTTGCCTGGATGATTGAATTTTGATACATTTTAGACGACTTTTTGTGAGGATGTGCAGCAAGTATAAAGGACGAAAGAACCTGACACAAAAAAGTCATACTTTTGTAAGTGAAAAAGATTTTCTAGTTTGTGCCAATCAAAGAACCAGGATCTTTTTCAGGGATGGCTGCCTGAGATTCATTATTTGTGCGTGTTACTGTCCCGTGGTGTGTTGTACCCTCAAGGTACATTTGACAGTCATTTCTGCTTGTTCACCTTTGGACCCCCCCCCGTAATAATGCTCAATATAAAGCTTTTGAAAGGGGTTTCACATACCTAGGAAATGGGAGACTAACTTGGAGTATTAATTTTGTGATTGTAAAGATTATTCTGTCTCCTTTTGAACTGGCTTTTCATGCTGATTTGAGGTTCTTAACATGGATTACTGTTCTCATTACTCTGACACTTTTAGAACAGTATTGGAGTCTCCAACATTTATGGTGAATCAGTCCTACTTTATTTTTCTCAAGGACATGGTTTCTTTGAGAACAAATCCTACCTGTATGCTTGCAATCTTGATTCACTTTAAGCCAGACTATTACTATCCCCATTTTTATTTTTCCTGAACCAAAAAAACAAGGAGAGATGATTCCTTCCCTTGCTGGATGTGGAGAGGCAGCCTAGATACTATCGAGACAAAACTCTTAACATTCAGGAAAGCTGACAAACTGTCTGGTATGAATGTAAAGGTGACAGCGTTGACTACAGCTGGTTGCATCATGCCATTGCTTTTTGTTATAATCACTAGAATAAACCAATTCCAGAAGGATTATCCATACTGATTATTGTTTCCAGCAATTTATATATAGCACTTTTTATTGCCTGCTTCATAGTTTTTAGTGCATTTTATTGCTATTAACTAATCTGCATGGGTAACTGATTTGTTTGCAGTTAAAAACATTCTGTAGAGTCTCTTTGCTCCATTATCTGTTTAAAAACTTTCATTTTGTGGTTCACTGCTGTCATAAAGATTTCTGTAGTGTTTACTGTCTAAAGAGTGTAGGCTAATAGCTTTAGTATTGGTCCCCACCCTCCCTCCCTGTTGGTGTCTTGTTATACTTGGTGGCTTTGCAGTTGCCAGCCACTACTGTAAGTTTGATCTGGGACACTCCTCTCAGTCTAGTATCATTAGCTCATTCTAGCTAATACAGAGAGAACATCTGAGAAGGTCTCCTGTTCCTCCTTTCTCCCTTTCTAAAAAAAAATGCCTGAATCTCCTTGTGTTCTGACTGTGCTTCTCAAACATTTTGGAAATATAGAGTATATTTTAGAGCATTTATTATAACTGTATTTGACTTAATATTGCTACAACTCAAGTGCTCTAGGTTGCACTGCATCTGAGTTGTTTGTGCGTTTTAGCTGCTTTACTGTGTGTGTGTGTGTGTGTGTGTGTGTGTGTGTGTGTGTGTGTGTGTGTATATATATGTATAGACTTCTCTGTATATGTAGACTAGCTACTTATTCTGCTGTATTACTGCCTCTTAAATCGTTTTTTAGTTGTGCACTTGCCTTGTTTCATTTAAAAAGTTTTAAATTGCTAATTTTGTAGAGTTTTAATTGCATTTACTGTTTAGGACTACACACTCAAGTGTGTTAGCCTTTTCTGTGTTTATTTACTGTATTATTGCATTGTTTAGCCTGTTTTAATCAAATAAAAAATACTATCTTGTTTGCTCGTTTCCCACCTTTCCTAGCCAGTCCAGATCCCAGGCTTTGCTTGTCACAGAGATATCCAGACCTTGCTGTGGTAGAGGGAAGTCCTTCTCCTTACCAGTGGGAGTGGTGGGCATTGTACTGCCTATCTAACACTAGAGGAGTGGTTTCCAGCTCTGAAATTGCAATTTCTATTAGCTTTTTTGGGCTGATTTCTATCCCTTTCAACTTTCTGGCTTAAAACACGTGTGTTTGCACATTTTTTCGCATTGTGCAGCACCGCAAGGATACAGTTAAACTATTCCAGGTGCCAGAAAGTCTGCTCTTCAAATTTTCCCTTAGAACTAGCTGGTTTCTCAATAGTAGCACTAAAATATGAACCCCTGTGACTAGCACTTAATTTAGAACCTGCTGGAAAGCACCAGGAAGCCTGAAACTGATACAAGCACTCAGTTCTCCTTGTCAATAAGGAGAAATTAATCATAGGCACTAAACGGCCTATAATTGCAAAGTACCTTGCAGTGGTAAGGGAAAACTGCTCTTATACTTTACAAAAAAAAGCACCTAAACGGGCATGTCAAAGGGGCAGCTTCCGGTGATTTCTCCTGTCCACCTGGTGAATCTGGGCATACTGGGGCAATGCGGCAACTGCCTCATGTACACAGACAACCCTCTCCTCCTACCACCCAACACTACAACCTGCGAGATATACACTTACATAGCCAGACTGGAAGCAAAGCTTTCTCCGGCCAGTATTGTGCTAGGTAATCAAGAGGAGAAGGTTAACACCTGCACTACACCTCAAGCAACTCATAGCCCTAGAAAACCCACACATAGCAACACTAAACCCACATATGCAGAGGCCCTTAACATTAACCTGCCCAAGCAACAAGGATCTCCGAAGCTGAAATGTAAACAAACACCAGTCACAACCAAAGTGACACACAGCTCACAACACCAGTGTGCCACCCAACAACAGCCCCTAAGGCAAGACAATGTACCCAACACTTTAGTCATAGGTGACTCTATAGTCAGGCACACTGATGTCCCACTCACCAGGCTGAACAAGGAGAAAATTACAGTCAGCTGCCTGTCGGGTGCCAGGATCCGCCACATAACGCATGCACTCTCCACAACAAATACAAATACGACTCTGTCATTGTCCATGCTGGAGTGAATGACTTGAGATGTACCACCCTGGACTACATGAAAAGAGACCTGGAAGAGCTCTCGGATCATGTGGCTCAGGCAGGTATGACCCTAGCCCTGAGTAGCATCCTGCCTTCGCCCAGAATGATACCACAGTATAAGGACAAAATGATTGACTTCAATTGGCTAAGCTTCAAAGGGGATCCAGTATCTGTCTGCCTGGGGAAGACATGATCGACAAACCATGATGCTTTGCCAGAGATGGTCTGCACCTGTCACCCCTGGGATTCAGGTTACTGGCTAAAGCTCTTGCCACCTCTATAATGCCTTTTTTAGGCTTTTTAGGCAAGGTTCAAAGGACAAAACCACCACTGTAACAGATGCAATCATGCAAAATCTGAAGGTAATGCTATTCAGTGCTAGAAGTCTAAACCTCAAAATGCACTCTCTCGAGGCACTCCTAAAAATGGTGAACATCAATATCTGTGCAGTAACTGAGACCTGGTTCAAGGCTCCAGAGAGCACCCCTGCAATTCCAGGTTACAACTCTTACCACAATTTTTGGCCACAAAACCAAGACCGAAACGCTAAAGGTAGAGGAGTGTCCATATTCACACCTCCAGGCTAGTTGCCCCAACACAATGCATCTGAAATTCTCCAGGTGCAACTAACACACTAGGTAAGACTGCAATCCAAATTGTAGCTTGCTACAGATCCCCCACCATGCCCCAAGATTCTCACTACACCTTTCTAAACATACTGGAAAATATTAAGAAACAACCAAACACCCTAATACTGGGTGATTTCAACTACCCTGCCATTAACTGGTAAAACTACTCGGGTACCAACTCCTTTTCCCAACAATTCTTGGAATTCATAAATTCCACCATCCTGGATCAACTAATCCATTGTCCCACCAGGGGCTCCAATATCCTAGACATGGTCATTACCAACATGGGAGATAGATGCTCCACACCAGTGGTCACCCCCTCATTGGTCAGGTCTGACCATAAGCAAATCACCCTTGACATCCACATCCCACCTCCGCCCCCTAGTAAGGAAACCTCCTTAAAAAACTTCTCCAAAGCCAACTTCATGCTACTGAAGTCTGAAGTGACAAACTTCATGACACCCATGCAGACGGGATCTGAAAGTTCGACTGCAGAATCCTACACTAAGGTACTGTATGAGCACATCCACTCATGCATGAATTGTGCCATCCCAGATGAACTAAGATGCTCTTCTCCAAAAAAAGGAAGCCAATCTGGTGGTCCCCTGCTATAAACAAACTATACAGCAGAAGGAAGAAACTGTTGCAGGAAAGAGGATAATCTCAGGAAGCAAAAAACTCCTTCACCAGCCTCAGTAAAAGCTGAGATCCCTCATAAAATCCTCAAAACCTAGTTACAAAAATAAAATTGCCAAAGATTCCAAAGACAACCACAAGGCATTCTATAGTTATGTCAATAATCTAAATGGCAATGCTCAGATCTGCTCTGAGCTACAACAGAATGGCATTAAATATACTGATCCCAAAGATATTGCCAATATCCTGGCAGATTTAGTGCCAACTTCACCCCCCTCTCACCCCCTAAAGGGCCCATCTCAATACCAAAAGATTGCCAAATTCACCCACTTCAAAACTTTACTAAAAGCGCACCTAAAAACATGCTGGCTATGCCCTTGCAACTCACACTCTAATATCACCCACTACCTTTCTTTCCACTCCAACTACCTTGATTATAGCAAGCTCAGATGCTCATACGCCTAGTACTTACACAGCAGGAACTTCTTATTTTAACATTTGTTAATGTCTGTTATGTACTTCACAGATAAAGTTTCTAGTTGTCTACTGATGTACTATGTTCTTCATCTGTAAATATGTTGTAAGTAATTGCTATGTAAATTGTTAATCGCTATGTAATCCAATGTAACTACTGTCTGTTTATTTTAATAAACTGTGGAGCTTTTCTCCCCGGGCCTCCGCTGAAAATGGACCTACGTCGAGTCGGACACTCCCGGTCAACAAATATAAATAAATAAATTCGGTAATCACGGCCACACAGGTAGAAACCGCACTCTCCAAAGTTAAGAATACAGCATCCATGGGACCAGATGACATCCCAGGCTGTGTACTACATGAACTGCAAAATGAACTGGCACATCACCTAAGTGTCATGTTTAATCATAGCCTCACCTCAGGCTTCATGCCCACTGAGTGGCGCACAGCTACAGTTATCCCAGTCCACAAGGGGGGTGGTCCACCTTGGATCCCTGGAAATGCTGTCCCATCAGTCTGACGAGCCTGATCTGCAAGGGCATGGAATACATTATCATGGAACAAAGACATTGGCAACCTTCAAAGACTGGACCCCACCCAGTTTGGGATTGTGAAGGGCTGATCTTGTCTCCTGAACCTGATTGACTTCTTTGAATCAGTCTTCAGAGCTGTGGACGAGGGTAAGGCGATCCACACAGCCTATCTGGACCTCGCCAAGGCCTTCGACACTATCCCCCACTCTGGAATCATAGATAAACTTACTAAGCTGGGCATAAGTCACTACATCACTCGATGGGTTGCCAACTGGCTTACTGACAAAACCTAGACTGTAAAAGTAGCCCGACTCCAAATCCAGCTCCAGACAAGTGACAAGTGGAGTACCTCAGGCTTCAGTCCTGGGACCACTCTTGTTTGGCATCTACTTCTCTGAAGTACAGGCCAACACTAAGGGACTCTGGCTAACAAAGTTCACCGATCACTGCAAACTAGGAGCTATTATTAAATCCCCAAATGATGTGGATATTCTACAAAAGGGCCTTACAGAAACAGATGCCTGGTGCCAGAGCCATGGGCTCAAGCTTAATGCCAAGAAATGTATAGTTATCCCCTTTGGAAAAAAAAACCTGTACCCATGAATTACCACATAGGTGGCAGTGCACTAAACATTGAAAGTGTGATGAGAAACTTAGGGACACAGGTGGTCTCACCTTTGATAACCACATTGCCACAACAGTCAGGAAATCCTTCTGTGTGGCACACCTCCTCACTAAGGGCTTCTCATCCAGAAAAAAGGAGGTCATTGTCCCACTGTACTCATCCCTCATTAGACTCATTATAGAGTATAACGCCCTGTTTGGTATGTACCTCATAAGACATCTGCAACAGCTGGAAGGGCCACAGAAATACCTCACTAAAAGAATCACCGGCCTAAAGCAGATGGCATATGCTGACCGTCTTTAAAAAAAAAAAAAAAAAAAAAAAAAAAAAAACTCCCAACTATACTCTGTGGCATATCGTCTACTCAAAAGCGGTCTCTGCTTAACATACAAGGCCATGTCAAACTCTGAGCTGTTGGACATGCTCCACTTAAAGAAATCCCAATCCCTCAGAGCCACACGCTCCAGGGATCTAAACCTTGTCATCACAAGGAACAAAAGATGCTGAAGGGATAGGTTCCTGACCCAGAGACTCCCCATACTCTGGAATAGACTGCCCGTACATGTCAAGCAGAGCACCTCCTGGGCCCTCTTCAAAAGGAACTTTGATGATTGGATGGGATATAGGAAATTCACCCCGGGGATCATGTCAGTCACCCTGCTAGACAGGAGTCCAGGGGAGTAAATATTGTGTTAAGAAATATCCAGGGAATTGTTATGGCTAGGCTTGTATAGGCCCTAGGGCCGATAGCCTAGAACCAACCTATGATTACAGCCCATTTATACAAGGGTATTGGCTTCTTACTTGGCTTTTTTTGGAAAGAGCTGGACTCTTACATATTCTAGTGGTAGTAACTTGGACTTCTGCATTACAAAGCATTATAAATTAAAATCTTTTTCCAGGTGTAGGACAGACTTTGCTAAAACTATTCTCCAAGGGCCCTTTTTGAGTCTGTTATTTGGCCGGCTTCTTTTTTTCTTTTCATGACCAAGCTGTGGATGTCAACTCGTATACCTTAGGCTACTGCAGCTGTGATCTCTGTATAGTACAGCTATGTAAATACTCACCATAAGAGAAGGTGTTCTAATAGACCACTGTTTGAGTGCAGCAGTCCCTCCTTCCTGACCCCTTTTCTTGCTGGTGTTTTTCATATTGCCAGGGTATGATTGATTAACCCTTGTTTGTATATAGTTAATCATTGGATTTGTTTCCTGGCATACATTTTCAGGCTCTTGTTTCCCCCCTTGGCAGAAAAATGCTCTGAAGCTTTTGGTACTCCAGCTGCCTTTTATGTGTAGCTCTGTGTGACCTCCTGGCAGTTGGAGTATGAGGAAGGCACTTGGACCTTTCATAAGCTGGCCAGTGCAGTCAACTAAGCTGTGTCGGTCTTACCCCTTGCTGTGGTGATCTAATAGAATATCTATTCTTGTGGTGTACACACACAACTGCACTTTTTACCAGTTATGAAACTGGAGGGGTGTAGTAGTTAGGCTTTAAGCAAATAGTCCAGAAGGTTTGGAAAAGCTACAGTGGGGAGGGGGGAGTAGCTACTCGAACCTTCTCTGTGCTGTTTATAGTAACTGACACTGGCTTCCTCAGGAAAGTACTTTCTAAGGAACTGTGTCTGTGAGATATTGTATACAAATGCAAAGGTCCGTGGTGTTTAGAACAAAAAACATTAGCTGAAGTAAATATGCGTAAGTGTGAAATAATAATTGCAGAGGCAGAAAGTGTCCTTAGCAAATTAATGTTTTGGAGAGGAGAACCAGAAGATTGAATCTGAGTGATGAGTGCCCCTGAAAGTATCATATGTTAAGCATCACTTATTGCACTGGGTATTTTCAGTAGACAGAAGCAGTAGAAGGGTCTATGAAAGCCAGATGACCCGGTGGCCCCACCACATGATGTGCTATGTAAGCATAGGAGGTACTGCCAGTGATGCCACGAGAAATGGGGCAGTGGATGTGTAACATATGCCAGCACCGCTAGCTGAAATTTGGTAAAGAATTATTTAATTTGTGAAACAAATGGATTTGTACAGATGCTGGAGTTTAAAAATGCATTTGTAAAGTTGCTTGTGTTTTAAAATGCATCATCAGTGTGCCCTGCTGGAAAGAAAAGAAATGTACATTTAATTCACTTACAATAATGTATGTACATGTTTTGACAGAGGATACTGATCAAGAAGAGGATCTGATGTCATCTTCATTCATTCATGAACCTGTGGGTCTCTGTTCCGACCCTCCGAACTGACTCTGCTATTTCACTAGCTTGAGATTCGAAGCTTGAGCTCCTCCTCCCTATCCATAATGCCTCTTTCCCACAAGTACCTCAGATCTTGTTTGCCACTCGTCAAACAAGCAGTAAGGTTTCATTGCTGTTGAGCTCATCCTGCTGTGTGTTTTCTTCACAGTGAGTCAAGCTAACGCTTTTTCTTTTTGGTTTACCTCAATCCCTACCTTCCTTGGCTTTTCTGTAGCCTGTTTGTATTGGTAAATTGGGTTTCTGTCCACCATAGTCCTTTTCCCTCCTTTCTCTGTCTTACCTCTCTTACCTTTCAAAAAAAAAAAAAAAGTCCTTTTTGTTATGTCCGAATCTAAGTCAGACAGGGCTGATGATAAGCCCTTAGGGTTCAAGAAGTGCACTTACTGTGGGCACAAGATTGCTTTATCTGGTGTCCACAGTAAGTGCATCTGTTGCTTGGGGCCTTCTCATTTATCCACTGACTCTGTGGTCTTTGTGGGCTTCCACCTGCGAGCTTTGGAGTATTGCTGAAACAAGTTGACTATCAAGGTGTTACTGCTTTCTTCCTCCCCTTCTGTTCTTTCTTTTGGGGCTCAAACCTCCTCCAGAAAGCACAGAGAGGCCCAAGAATCAAGAAGCCATTCTCCTGACTGGTGTCTTTCTCAGCTAGAGCCTGTTAAAAAGGTGCCAAAACCATCAGAACTGAAGGCTTCGGAGGCTTTTCCTTCTGTTCTGACTGCTTGCCTCTATGCCCTGGACCTTGGTTCCTGGTACGTGGCTAAGTGTTTCAGCTCAGCGATCTCTGCTCTGGGAGACCTCTCCAAAAAGGACCTCCAGACCTGCTTCCACGTACTCCTACATCAGGTCTTTTTGGAGTCTGTCAGATAAGGAGATTGATGAGGCAATTCCTTGAAGCACCGATTCAGGTGGGAACATTGGTTGCTCCCTCCCCCCTCTGGATCCATGAGGCTTCCCCCATTCCATCCCATGCTCCTTCTCCGATTTGACCCTCTGTTTCAGAGTCATCTGTTCTGTTGGTCCCAGGAACCGAGGTGTTGGAGCTGATCGTGATCACATCTTTACCTCTGACTATTTCCCTGATGTGGTCTGCTCTGACTGTGTCTTAGCCTCGACTTTGGTTCAGGAAAAAGATGTTGACTCAAGAGTTTTTGGAGCTGTCGCTTCCCCTTGGAGCTTCGGCATTTGATAACTTGACTCAGACTCCCCCTTTCAGAGTGGGAGACTCAGAGGCTCCGAGAGATGTTTTCTCCGGTAGCCTTGGCTCCGGGAGGACTGCCCTCTGGCATCTGGAGTCCTTCAGTCTTATAGGTTCATAGGTAGGTACTAGGCTATCTGCCCGAGGGCATTTGTAAGACTAGCCAGAGTGTTTCGGCTTGATTAATTAACTGAGCCTCTGTCAAGCAGAGTCACTGAAGTGATCCCAGGGGTGTACTTTGTTACCCATCCAGTCGTCAAGGCTTCTCTTGAAGAGTGTTAGTGAGGGGCTCTGCCTAATGTAGTTAGGAATTTTGTTCCAAAGCATGGGGAGTCTCTGTGACAGGAATCTATCCCTCCAGCATGTTCTATTATTGTTGTGACGAGGTTTAGCTCACTAGAGAGTGTGGCTCGCAGTGACTTGGATTTCTTTAGATGGAGCATGTCCATCAATTCTGAGTTGGACATGGCTGTGTAAGTCAGGCAGAGATCACCTCTGAGTAAGCGATATGGAGTTTTTTCAGTCAGGCTGCATAGGACATATGTTTGAGGCCAGTAATCCTCTTGGTGAGGTGCTTTTGTGGTCTTTCAAGCTGTTGGAAGTGTCTTGTGAGGTACATCCCAAATGGGGCATTGTACTCTATGATGGATCTGATGAATGACAAGTAGAGGGGCACTATAACCTCTTTATTTCTAGATGCGAACCCCTTAGTAATTAGATGGGCTACATAGAAGGATTTCCTAACTACTTTGGCAATATGATTGTCAAAGGAGAGATTACTATCTACTTGGGTCCCCAGATCTCTTATTATCTCTTCTGTATTAAGGGGCTGCCATGTGGTAATTCGTGGGTGTTTTGTTTTTCCCAAATGGGATGACTATGCATTTTTTGGCATTTACCTTGAGGCCATGACTTTGACACCAGGTGTCTGTCTCAGTAAGGCCTTTTTGGAGGATGTCTGTGTCAGCCGGAGAGTCAGTTATGGCTCCCAGTTTGCAGTCATCGGTGAACTTGGTTAGCCATAGTCCTCCTGTGTTTGCCTGTACTTCTGAGAAATATATGCTGAACAGTAGGGGTCCCAGAACTGAGCCTTGCGGGACACCACTTGTGACTGGTTTAGAGTCCGACCTGGAGCCCGCTACTCTTACCATGTGAGTTCTGTCTGTAAGCCAGTTTGCAACCCATCTTGTGACGTAGGGGTTTATGTTCAGGCTGGTGAGTTTTTCTATAATACCCGAGTGTGGAATGGTGTCGAACGCCTTGGCGAGATCAAGGTAGGCTGTGTGAACCACCTTTTCCTCGTCTATGGCCTTGGTAACTGTCTTGAAGAAGTCAACCAGGTTTAGTAGGCATGATCTGTCCTTAACAAAGCCGAACTGGGTCGGGTCAAGTGTTTGGAGGTTCCCAATGTTTTTAATGAGTTCCATGATGATGCGCTCCATAGCCTTGCAGACCAGGCTAGTCAGGCTTATGGGGCGATAGTTACCTGGGTCAGTTGTGGCCCTTCCTTTGTGGAGCGGAATAACCATTGCTGTGTGCCATTTTATGGGCATGTAGCGTGTGCAGAGGCTGAGGTTGAACAGCGTGTTTAGGTGAGTGGGTTAGTTCGTTCTGTAGTTCATGCAAGACGCAGCCTGGGACACCATCTGGCCACATTGATGCTATGTTTTGGCTTTTGAAAGAGCTGTTTTCACCTGTGCTTCTGTGATTTCCGGGACACTACACTTTTCCGGTATTGTTGTGGGCCTTTTTGAAGGTGAGAGGGAGGTGAAGTTTGCACTGAATCTGCCAGTATGTTGGCAATATCAGTAGGTTCAGTATATTTTGTGCTATTTTGCACTATCTCAGAGCATATCTATGAGTTGCCACTTAGATTCTTGACATAGCTAAAGAAGATTTTGTGGATGTTCATTGTGCATACAGCTGCAGTCATCACACTTGGGTTATCCTGCCTTCAGGTGGGTCCTCAGTCGGCCGACTTCCAAAGTCTAGGTCCGGCGTCGGTTGTCGTCGCTTCTTCCCTGACGTCAGTGCGGCAGGGGTATAAAAGAGGCAGCCGACGCCATTTTCTCCAGTCTTTCTTGCTGTGCGGTGCCCGAAGCAGAAGCAGTTCGCAAGTGCCGGTCGGCCAGCTCCTGAGATTTACGAACAGTATTTCAGCCAAAGTCTTCTTTAAAGCCAAGTACCCCGTTGGGGAAACTTTTCTTGCCTCAGACCGATGTCAGACAAAGTTAATAATTGCATTTCTTGTGGGAAGCAAATACCGCATAAGGATTTTCACTTTTACTGTATACCTTGCTTAGGGCCAGACCACGACGTCTCGGCCTGCCTTTTTTGTGCTAGGTTTAACAAATACACTAAGCGCCGGGCAGAGTTCGCCCTTCATTATTTTGGCAAAAAATTTAATTATATCATGTCGTTGGATTCTCCGACGCCAGTTTTAGACAAAAGATGCAAGGATAAGGATAGACATCCGAGGCCTGCACCAAGTACTGAGATCACGCTTAGGCCAACTACCGGTTCTCCGGTTCTCAGTGAGGCACCTACGCAGCCCCTGACTACCGATGAAACTTTTTTACCGGCGACTTTAGTACCCGAGGCCGCAGGATCCTCGGTCTCCATTCCCACTGCAGATACCGACGCCACACTTGGCGGGGAAACCGAAATTTCAGCCAGGCCTGCCATTTCTGAAGGCGTTTTCAGGCCTACCACCTCCTCTATTAAATCATTCACTAAGTCCAAAGCTGCAATGAAAATTAAAAAACAAGGGCCTCAGACCTCCTCTCCAGGCCCCATGCCCAAAAAACAGATGCTTAAAATGGCTGAGGATTTGATTACTCTCATCAGGGATTCTCAACCCCCCTCAGACAAAAGACCCAAGTTGGAGGAAGAATACCCTTCCTCAGACCAGGCTTCTATTACGTCAGACCATTCTGAGGACCAGGATTACTGTTATTCCCCATTTGAAGACTCTGATGCTGATGAGTCTATTCCCTCGGTCTCCCCCCCTGAGGACTTCTCTTTTGAGGAAACCCTGCATACATTGAGAGAGCACTTGCACTGGGAAGGCCAAGATTTCTCAGATTCCAAGAAAAAGCTCAGGGAATTTCTACTACTTCCCCAACATAGGCCCCTGGCTGTTCCTCCTGTCTTAGATATTTTGGATGATGTGTACGCAGAAGCCAGTCTTAATCCAGACTCATTACCTCCAGCCCCTGTTAAACCAGACAGATGTTACCGGGATGTTCATCGTGCATACAGCTGCAGTCATAACAGATGGGTTCTCCTGCCGTCAGGTGGGTCCTCGGTCAGCCGAATTCCAAAGTCTAGGTCCAGCATCGGTTGTCGTCGCTTCTTCCCTGACGTCAGTGCGACAGGGGTATAAAAGGACCAGCCAACGCCATTTTCTTCAGTCTTTCTTGCCGGGCGGTGCCCGAAGCAGAAGCAGTTCACAAGTGCCGGTCGGCCAGCTCCTGAAATTACGAACATTTTGCAACCAAAGTCTTCTTGAAAGCTAAGTACCCCGTTGGGGAAACTTTTTTCTTGCCTCTGACCGATGTCAGACAAAGTTAGTAATTATATTTCATGTGGGAAGCAAATACCGCATAAGGTTTTTCATTCCCTCTGCATTCCTTGCTTAGGCCCAGACCACAACGTCTCGGTCTGTCGTTTTTGTGCTACATTCAACAAACGCACCATTAAGCATCGGGCAGAGTTCGCCCAGCACTATTTTGGCAAAAAATTTAACTACATTATGTCGTTGGATACTCCGACTCCAGTTTTGACTAAAAGACGCAAAGATAAGGACCGACACGCGAGGTCCGTGGCCTCTACTGACACCAGCCAAAGCCGACTACAGGTGGGCCGGTTCTCAGCGAGGCGCCTACGCAGCCCCTGCCTACCGACTGCACTTCATTGGCAGTGTCTCCTGTGCCCGAGGTCGCAGGCTTCTCGGCCCACACCCCGACTACAGATACAGAAGCCACTCTAGGCGGTAAAACTCAGAATGTAGACAGGTCTGCCTCCTCTCAAGGTGTCTTCAGGCCTTCCTCTCCTTTTTCCATCAAGGCTTTCACTAAGTCTAAAGCAGCCATGCATTCTAAGAGACAAGTTACACAGAGCCCTTCTCTAGGCCCCATGCCTAAAAAACAGATGCTTAAAATGGCTGAGGATTTAATTACTCTTATCAGGGGTTCTCAACCCCCCCCCTGGACAAAAGGCCCAGAGTGGAGGAAGAATCCCCCTCCTCGGACCAGGCCTCCATTATTTCAGAGCACTCTGATGAACAGGAACATTTTTACTCCCCTTTTGAAGATTCTGATGCAGAGGAGTCCATCTCCTCTGTCTCCCCCCCTGAGGATTACTCTTTTGGGGAAACCTTGCATACCTTGAGGGAACACTTCCACTGGGAAGGCCAAGAGTACTCAGACTCCAAGAAAAGGCTTACGGATTTTCTCTTGCTCCCTCAGCACAGGCCTCTGGCTGTACCTCCTGTCTTAGACATACTAGATGATGTGTATTCGGAGGCCTGCCTTAACCCAGACTTTTTACCTCCAGCCCCAGTCAAGCCTGACAGGTACTACCGGGTTCCTGACTCACACCAATTCTTATACAAAAGCCATGCGGCTGACCCAGAGACTATCTCACAGGGCCCCAAGGGAATTAAGGCCTCCACTGATAAAAATCCATTACCTTCAGAGAGAGATTCCAGAGCTTTAGAAAGGTGGGGAAAAAAGGTATACACCTCGGCCACCTTATCCATGAGGGCATTAAGCTGCCAGTTCCATATGTTAAAGTACCAACAGTTTCTGTTATCACAGTTGAGAAGCAAAATGTCACAACTTGAACAACCAGGCTTGAAGGAGTTGCAGGATTTGATGCATAGTGCAGAACAAGTGGGTAAACATACCTTGCAATGTGGTTTTGATGCTCTAGAGGCCTCATGTGGAGCTGCTGTTACAGGATCAGTCATACGTAGACATGCCTGGCTCAAGGAGCAAACCTTACCAGATCATGTCAAAGCTAAATTACTAGATGCCCCTCTACAAAAAGATGTATTATTTGGTGTTAAAGCTGAGGAAGTATTAAAGAAAATGGAGGAAAAGTTTAAATCAATGCAAACAGTGAAAGATTTTCTACAGGTACAACCTCCACGTTTCAGTAGAAATTGGCCTTCCAAAAATTGGTCCTTTCCAGCCACGGACAGACCCCAAAGAGGTAGATACAGGCACCCGAGGGGCAGGGGGGCAAGCTCAAGGATCGTTTAGAGGCAGACAATGGCAAGCTCCTACACAGAGGTGGTGAGGATAGTTCACAGCCATTCAGAAAGCAAACCCAATGACTTTCCCCTTTGCATGCCAAGCAAGGCTCAAATGGCAGCACCCTTAGGTGGAAAACTGGCATTATTTTCGAAAAATTGGCATATTGTCACAAAGACAAATGGATCCTGGACATTATAAGCAGAGGCTACAGATTCCATTTTCACACCCTTCCACAAACCTGACACGCAATCAAAGGGCAGAGGCACAAAGACAAATTTCAGATCTCATGGACATGAAAGCTATTCAAGAGGTACCTTCTCAAGAATAAGGTCAATGTTTTTATTCCAGACTATTCCTGGTACCAAGGAAGGGAAAAGATTGGAGACCTATTTTGGACCTATCCATCCTAAACACATTTTTACTCGTGCCAAAATTCAAGATGCTCACATTACAGCAGCTTCTTCCCATGCTGGGCAAGGAGTCTTGGCTGGTAACAATGGACCTCAAGGAGGCATACCTGCATGTCCCAATCAGACAAAATTGCAGAAGATACCTCAGATTTCTTGCAGGTTCAACCCATTATCAATTCTCTGCATTGCCCTTTGGCTTATCTACTGCGCCCAGAGTATTCACGAAATGCCTGGCATCAGTAATTGCCTACTGCAGACTTCAAGGGATACAAATATACCCATATTTTGACGACTGCCTGATCCAAGCGGACAGCATGCACATACTTCTGAAACATCTGGATTTTGTAATAATGTTGTTGAATTCTCTGGGGTACACAGTCAACAAAAAGAAATCAAGGCTAATACCCTCATAAAAAATAATTTTCCTGGGAGCCAACTTGGACACGCACACCCAGATGGCTTACCTCACGCCAGAGAAACGGGCAACTGACTCAATACTTCAGAAAACTAGCAAATTTCACCAGGCTGACTGCAAGGAAAATCCTGCAGGCTCTGGGATTCATGGCATCTTGCATCCTACTAATCCCATGTGCAAAGCTGCATATAAGGAAACTTCAATGGTACCTGAAAAACCTATGGTCTCAACACAGCCACAGTTTGGAAACAATAATACCACTGATTCCATGTCTTCAAAAGGAATTTCTGTGGTGGGCTCAAGCATGCCAAAGAAACACAGGTCTTCCATTCTGCAAGCCTCAAGCAAATCAAGTCATCACAACAGACGCCTCGGGACTACGCCTGGGGGCGCACATGACAGAGCGGTGCATTCAGGGCAAATGATCCCAAAAAGAAAAGCACCTACACATCAATCAAAAGGAAATGCTAGCAGTAATAAATGCTATTATGGCTTTCAAAGACCTTCTGCATCCAGGCCAACTACTGATAAGGACAGACAACACCACAGTAATGTGGTACATAAACAAACTGGGAGGAACCCATTCATACCCCCTATGCAGGCTGGCCATGTCACTTTGGAACATGGCTCTGGAATTACAAATCGAACTTCAAGCTCAGTACTTGCCAGGCAAGGAAAACACGCTGGCAGACAACGTAAGCAGAAATATGACAGACCCACACGAATGGAAGTTGCACCCTCAAGTTTTTACAGAAATAATTCAAGCATGGGGAAGGCCAGACGTAGATCTCTTTGCCTCCCACAAAAATCACCAATTGACAAAATTCTGCTCAAGGACTTTTCATCCACAGGCCTGGAGAGTGGACGCTTTCTCTTTCAATTGGACAACAATTACAGTTTATGCCTTTCCACCTCTTCCTCTGCTGCCCAAAGTTCTACTAAAAACCAAAGCAGACAGACCAAAGATGATTCTCATTGCTCCAGACTGGCCAAGACAGCACTGGTACCCACTCCTGAGGAGCCTGACTCATTCCCCACCATGGACCCTACCTCTAATGCCTCTTCTTCTGACTCAGTACAGCTTCAAAACTCTTCACAGTCAGCTGAAAACACTCAATCTGGCCGCATGGACGATTCCTTAACTTCACAACAGACCCTACTCTCCAAGGAGGTGCAGGATGTCATTTTGGAGGCCAGAAAGCCTTCTACTAGGAAAGCTTACTCCACAAAATGGAAGCGATTTTGTGCCTGGAATGAGAAAAAGGGCCAGAATCCTGGAATACTGAATTTACCTCAAATATTACAGTATCTAGCTGAGCTGCTAAGCAGTGGACTTTCATTCTCCTCCATCAAAATCCATGCCTCAGCCATTTCTGCAGAATACAACACTGAACCTCCTTTATTCTCTCATCCCCTCTAAAGACAGTTCCTCAGAGGGGCTAAGAATATAAAACCCCCAAGGAAACAACCAATACCTGCTTGGGACCTCAATTTCATTTTAGAAAAGCTGACCTTACCTCCTTTTGAGCCAACTGCCTCAACAGATTTGCAACATTTGTCCTGGAAAACAGCCTTCCTTCTGGCTATCACCTCAGCTCGCAGGGTATCGAACTAAAAGCCCTCATGTCTGTGCAGCCTCATCATTTTCCATCAGGACAGAGTTTCCTTACGAACCAATCCGTCCTTTATGCCAAAGGTGGTATCCAGGGTAGCTTTGAATCAGGCTATTCACTTACCTACCTTTTACCCTAATCCTCAAAACAAAGGGGAGAGGCTACCACATTCCTTGGACATCCACAGACCGCTACGTTATTATTTGGACAGAACAAAGCCTTTCAGAAAATCAGAACTCTGTGTCCTATGCTATAGGAGCTCAAGGGAAGCCAATTTCCAAACAGACAATCTCAAAATGGATAGCCCACTGCATACGCTTTTTTTACTCTTTTCATGGTAAAACTGTGCCTGCAGGCATCAGATCTCACTCCACAAGGGCCACAGCTACCTCTGCAGCTTTCCTCAGAGGACTTCCTACCAAAGATATTTTGGAAGCAGCCACTTGGAGTTCTGTGCATACCTTCTCCAAGCACTACCACCTACCATTATACTCCAAAACTAGAGCAGGCTTTGCCACTGCAGTCTTGCAGGGCATCCTGGCTCCTCCTAGTTCCACCTAGTGCCTACCACCCCTTTTTTAGCTTTGGGATTCTACCCATCTGTTATGACTGCAGCTGTGTATGCACGATGAACATAGTACAGATGTCCTTCAAGAATGCAACTGCAGTCCTTACATATGGGTTGTCCTGCCTCAGGCAGCCCTCGGTCGTCCGGATTCCAAAGTCTGGGTCCGGCGTCGGCTGATGTCGCCTCCACCCCGACGTCAGACCAGCTGGGGTATAAAAGCATCAGCCGACGCCATCTTCCCCAGTCTTTCTTGCCGCGCGGTGCCTGAAGCAGAAGCAGTTCGCAAGTGCCGGTCGGTCAGCTCCTGTGTCTTTCGTATCCGAAGTCATCAAAAAGCTAAGTACCCTGTTGGGGAACCTTTTCTTGCCTCAGCCGATGTCAGAAATATCTGAAAAAGTTGTTTGTCTTGTGGTAAACAAATACCTCATAAGGACTTCCATTCTTACTGCCTCCCCTGCCTTGGCCCAGACCACGACGTCTCTGTCTGTGCTGCCTGTGCTTGCTTCAATAAGCGCACTCTCAGGCGCCGGGCAGAGTTTGCTGAAGACTTTTTTGGAGATAAATTCTGTTATACCATGCCGTCGGAACAACCGACACCCCATATTTCCAAAAAACGGAAAGACCGGGACCGACATTCTCGGCCCGCGACTTCCACTGACACCACGCCAAAAACTACCGCGAGTGCATCGGTCTCTTCTGAAACTGTTGTTCCACCGCTCCGGACCGACGACACCGCTTTACCGATCACTCCGGCCCCGGAGACTGTGCCGGTGCCGGTTGTTGATTTTCCTCCAGAAACTGAAACCCAAGATTTGCCTGAGACCATACCGGTGGACAAGGTTACTCCAGCACGTGGGGCAGCTAGGCCCCCTACGTCTATGTCTATCAAGGCCTACACACGTGCTAAGGCTGCCAGCCAGGCTAAGTCTCGCCCTCCTAAAGCTTTGCCTCAGCCCACTACTGATAAGCAAATCATGACTTTAGCTGCAGATTTAATTTCCTTAATCAGAGGCTCCCAGGCCCATCCTGACAGAGGTTCTCAGCCACCTTCAGACAAAAGGTCTAGGGTTGAGCATACAGACACCCTTTCTTCAGATGAAGCCTCTGGTGACTCTGATCACTCAGATAACCAGGAAGAGTCCTTCCAGGCCTACGACGATTCGGATGCGGAGGAATCTATCCCTTCTGCCTCTCCTCCTGAGGATATTTCTTTTGGGGAAATTCTTCACTCCATGAGAGAGCATTTTAAGTGGCAAGGTCAGGAATTCTTCGACTCCAGGAAATGGCTTTGTACCTTCCTTAAGCTTCCCCAACACAGGCCTTTAGCTATCCCTCCAGTGTTAGATGTACTGGAAGATGTGTACTCAGACTCGAGTGCTTTTCCTGATTCTCTCCCCCCTGCTCCTGTCAAGCCGGACAGATACTACAGGGGTCCTGAAACTCACAAGCATTTCTTTAAGGCCTATTCTGTAGATCTAGAAACTATTTCCCAGGGGCCCAAAGGGGTGGCCACATCCACGGCCAAAAATCCTTTACCCTCAGACAGGAAAGCTAGGTCCCTGGAGAGGTGGGGCAAAAAAGTTTATACCTCAACCACTCTTGCCATGAGGGCCCTTAATTGCCTTTTTCACATGTTTCAGTATCAGGATTTCTTGATGGATGATTTGCAGAAAAAGTTAGCCTCTCCTGAGCTTCTAGATAGAAAGGCCTTGCAGGATTTGGTCCATAACACACAGCAGGTTAGCAATCATTTTCTTCAGTGTGGTTATGATGCATTGGAAGCTTCATGTAGGGCAGCTATGACAGGGGCAGTCATACGTAGACATGCATGGTTAAAAGAACAGGCATTGCCATATCATGTTAAAGTAAAGCTTCTAGATGCTCCTCTGGAAAAGCACAAGCTATTTGGTGCCTAATGCTTAGGATGTGTTGAAATCAATTGAGGAAAAGGCTAAATCAGTGCAAACAGTCAAGGATTTCCTCCAGGTTCAGCCACCAAGGTTCAGCAGGAATTGGCCTTCTAAGAATTGGTCCTTTCCGGACACTGACAAGTTTCAAAGGGGAAAAAACAGGCGTGCCCGAGGAAGAGGGCAATACAGAGGCTCCTACAGGGGACGCCAATGGCAACCGACTAATCAGAGAGGCGGCGCAGGGACTTCCCCTGCTCCACAGGGACAATCACAATGACTTGACTTTGACACCGCCGACCAAGGCTCAAAGAGAAGCACCTTTAGGCGGAAAATTATCCTTATTTTCAAACAATTGGCATATTTTAACAAAGGACAAATGGATTCTGGACATAATAGACCAAGGCTACAGGTTCCACTTCCATACTTTACCAACAAGACAAGGCATGCCAAACCTGCCACTAAATCAAAGGGTAGAGGCATTCGAACAAGTTTCAAAGCCGATACAAATCCAAGCAATAGAAAAGGTTCCTCCTCAGGAACAAGGCCAGGGTTTTTACTCAAGACTGTTCCTTGTTCCAAGAAAAGAAAAGCAATGGAGGCCTACTGGACTTGTCCGCTCTAAACACTTTTCTCATTGTACCAAAATTCAAAATGCTGACGCTACAGCAACTCCTTCCCATGCTGGGCAAGGGGTCTTGGCTGGTTACTCTGGACCTCAAGGAGGCATACCTGCATGTCCCAATCAGACACAGTTACAGAAGATACCTCAGATTTCTTGCAGGGTCAGAGCATTATCAATTCTCAGCATTGCCTTTTGGATTATCTACTGCGCCCAGAGTATTCACGAAATGCCTGGCATCAGTAATTGCACACTGCAGACTCCAGGGGATACAAATATACCCTTACCTGGACGACTGCCTTATACAAGCGGACAGCAAACAAGCCTTGACAAAAAACTTGAATTATGTCATTCACTTACTACAGGCTTTGGGATACACAGTCAACTTACAAAAATCAAGACTACTGCCATCCCAACAAATAATTTTTCTAGGAGCCAAACTAGACACAGAATCACAAATGGCTTACCTCACAGAAGAGAAGCAAGAACAATTATCACATTACTTCAAAAGCCTAGCAAAGCTCACTCAGATGACTGCAAGGAAAATCCTGCAGGCCCTGGGTTTCATGGCATCTTGCATTCTACTGATTCCACTGGCAAGACTACACATGAGAAAACTACAATGGTACCTAAAAAGTTTATGGTCTCAACACAGCCACAACTTAGAAGCAATTATCCCACTCATCCCATGTCTACAAAGGGAATTTTTGTGGTGGGCCCAAGCAAGCCAGTTAAACAAAGATATGCCTTTCAACAAACCTCAAACAAGCCAAACCATTACAACAGACGCCTCAGACCATGGATGGGGGGGCACACATGGAGGGCAGATGCATTCAAGGGCAATGGGCCCCCCAGGAATTACATCTACACATCAACCAAAAAGAGATGTTAGCAGTGATTCATGCAATCGAGGCCTTCGGAAAATACCTTCAACAGGGTCATCTGCTAATAAAGACAGACAACACCACTGTTATGTGGTACATAAACAAGCAGGGAGGTACTCATTCTTACCCCCTTTGCAGACTAACAATGACTCTTTGGGAAAAGTCACTGAAACTGAACATACAGCTGCAATCCCAGTTTGTTCCGGGCAGGGACAATGTTCTGGCGGACAGTCTAAGCAGAAACATCCTGGACCCGCACGAATGGATGTTGCATCCAGACATTTTTGCACAAATAACTCATGCATGGGGAAGGCCGGACATAGATCTCTTTGCCTCACACCTCAATCATCATCTGGAAAAGTTCTGCTCGAGGACACACCATCCACAAGCCTGGAGAATAGATGCTCTCTCATTTAGTTGGAATTCTCTAACAATTTATGCATTCCCACCTCTACCATTAATGACCAAGGTGTTACTGAAGATCAAAGCAGAGCAACCGAAGGGCATCTTAATAGCTCCAGATTGGCCAAGGCAGCACTGGTACCCATTACTAAGGAGCATAGCTTGCACAAAGTCGTGGCCCCTGCCTCTATGGCTTCTACTCTTGACTCCACACAATTACAGGACGGTTCATCCCAACCTGCAAACTCTGCAGCTGACAGCTTGGAGGGTTCCACGATCTCTTCCCATATCTCTCTCTCCGAGGAAGTACGACAGATATTATTGGAAGCACGCAGACCTTCCACCAGAAAGACTTCAGCCAAATGGAAGAGATTCAACATCTGGAATACCAACAGGGGACAGGATGTATCAGTAATGAGCATCCCACAGATACTGGAATACTTGGCAGAAATGCTGCATAATGGACTTTCCTATTCTTCCATAAAAATTCACGCTTCAGCAATTTCAGCAAAATACAACACTGATCCGCCTGTGTTTTCACATCCTTTGCTAAGACAATTTCTAAGAGGGATAAAGAATATCAAACCTCCCAGAAAACCACCAGTGCCTGCATGGGACCTCAACTTCGTGTTGGAAAAATTAACTCTTCCTCCTTTTGAACCAGCAGCTGCTTCAGAATTGCAATTTCTCTCCTGGAAAACAGTTTTCCTGTTGGCAATTACCTCAGCAAGAAGAGTTTCGGAGATACAGGCCCTCATGGCAGTACCTCCATTCCTCATTTTTCATCAGGACAGGGTTTCTTTAAGAACCAATCCTTCTTTTATGCCAAAAGTGATATCCAGGGTGTCTCTAAATCAAGCAATTCACCTGCCTACTTTCTTCCCTAATCCTCAAAATAAAGGGGAAAAGCTGCTGCACACTCTGGACATACACAGACAACTACGCTACTACTTGGACAGAACAAAGGCCAACAGAAAGTCTGATCAACTGTTTGTAGCTTACGCTCCTGGAGTGCAAGGAAAGGCAATTTCCAAACAATTTCAAAATGGATTGGACATGGCATCAGATTCTGTTATTCTTACCATGGAAAGGGTGTGCCAGCCAATATCGGGCCACACTCCACCAGAGCTACAGCCACCTCCACAGCCTTCCTAAGAGGGGGTGGCTACAAAGGACATTCTAGAAGCTGCTACATGGAGCTCCGTGCATACATTTTCCAAGCACTACAACCTGCCTTTATATTCCAGATCCCGAGCAGGCTTTGCTTCGGCAGTCCTGCAGGGCATTTTAGCTACACCATCCTTATGTTAGAGCCTACCACCCCCAGCTTGGCTATGGTATTCAACCCATATGTAAGGACTGCAGTTGCATTCTTGAAGGACATAGTACAGTTTTGTACCTACCATAAATGTAGATGTCCGATAGATATGCAACTGCAGTCAGGTTTTCCCTCCCTCCTACCCCTCTGTGTATTGGATCCACTTCCCTTCTTTTATACTTAGCTGGGGATATCTGTTATGGTGTATTTGTTTATTGCTATTGTGTGTGTCTGGAAATTTTATCCAGTTCTAAATTTAGCGTTCCTTGGAGGGCACCTGGTATCTGGGGCAAGAAACACTGAGGAAGATGGCGTCGGCTGATGCTTTTATACCGCAGCCGGTCTGACGTCGGGGTGGAGGCGACATCAGCCGACGCCGGACCCAGACTTTGGAATCCGGCCGACTGAGGGCTGCCTGAGGCAGGACAACCCATATGTAAGGACTGCAGTTGCATATCTATCGGACATCTACATTTATGGTAGGTACAAAACTGTACTTTGTGTACCTACCATAAATGTAGATGTTTGAGTGCTAATACAGCTGCAGTCCAGGTTTCCCTCCCTCCTTCCCCTCTTGGGATAGGCCTATTGGCTAACACCTCCTCATACAACTTGATTGGGGTATTCATTTATGGTGTATTTGCTTGCAACTACTGTTTTTTGATTATATTGCACTGCATTATTACATAAATTTATGTATTGTCTTCCTTCTGGGGGCACCTAACATCTGGGGCAAGAAAAACTGAAGAAAATGGCGTCGGCTGGTTCTTTTATACCCCTGTCGCACTGACGTCAGGGAAGAAGCGATGACAACCGACGCCAGACCTAGACTTTGGAATTCATCCGATCGAGGACCCGCCTGACGGCAGGAGAACCCATCTGTTATGACTGCAGCTGTATTAGCACTCTGACATCTACATTTATGGTAGGTACAAAACTGTACTTTCCTGATTCTCACCAGTTCCTTTATAAAAGCCATACTGCTGACCCAGAAACAATTTCACAGGGTCCCAAGAGAATTAAGGCCTCTACTGCTAAAAACCCTTTGCCTTCAGAAAGAGATTCTAGAGCATTAGAAAGGTGGGGGAAAAAGGTGTATACATCAGCCACTTTAACCAAGAGGGCATTAAACTGTCAATTTCATATGTTAAAATACCAACAGTTCTTGCTATCTCAGCTGAAAGGCAAAATGACACAAACAAAACAGCCAGACTTGAAAGAGTTGCAGGATTTGTTGCATGGAGCAGAACAAGTGGGGAAACATACCTTGCAGTGTGGTTTTGATGCTTTAGAGGCCTCATGCAGAGCTGCTGTCACGGTGTCTGTCATACGTAGACATGCTTGGCTCAAAGAGCAAACCTTACCAGATCATGTCAAAGCAAAGTTATTAGATGCACCACTACAAAAAGATGTATTGTTCGGTGCTAAAGCTGAGGAGGTACTAAAGAAAATGGAGGAAAAAGTGAAATCTATGCAAACAGTTAAAGATTTCTTGCAGGTGCAGCCTCCACGCTTCAGCAGAAACTGGCCTTCAAAAAATTGGTCCTTTCCAGCCACGGACAGACCCCAAAGGGGCAGATACAGACGCCCAAGGGGTAGAGGACAACCTCAAGGATCTTACAGAGCTAGACAGTGGCAATCACCAGCCCCCAGAGGTGGAGAAGATAGGCCACAGTCACTTAGAAAACAGATTTAATGACTTTCCCCTATGCCTGCCAAACAAAGATATAATGGCAGCTCCTTTGGGCGGAAAACTGGCCTTATTTTCAAAAAACTGGCACATTGTTACACAGGACAAATGGATTATGGATATTATAGACAGAGGCTACAAGTTCCACTTTCACACCCTTCCAAAAATGAGAGGCATGCCAAACCTGCCACAAAATCAATGGGCAGAGGCACAAAGGCAAATTTCCGCTCTCATGAATATGAAAGCAATTCAAGAGATACCTGCAAAAGAACAAGGTCAAGGTTTTTATTCAAGGCTATTTCTGGTACCAAGGAAGGACAAAAATTGGAGACCCATCTTAGACCTATCTATTCTAAACACATTTCTAGAGGTACGAAAATTCAAGATGCTCACATTACAGCAGCTTCTTCCCATGTTGGGCAAGGAGTCTTGGCTGGTAAAGTTGGACCTCAAGGAGGCATACCTGCATGTCCCTATCAGACAAGATTGCAGAAGATACCTCGGATTTCTTGCAGGTTCAACCCATTACCAATTCTCTGCATTGCCCTTTGGCTTATATACTGCGCCCAGAGTGTTTACGAAATGCCTGGCATCAGTAATTGCCTTCTGCAGACAACGAGGAATCCAAATCTACCCATATCTGGATGACTGCCTGATCCAAGCAGACAGAAAGGACCTTCTATTGCAACATCTGGCGTTTGTAATAAAACTGTTAAACTGCCTTGGGTACACAGTGAACAAAAAGAAATCAAAACTAATACCTTCTCAACAGATAATTTTCCTGGGTGCCAGCTTAAATACAACAACCCAGATGGCCTACCTCATGCCAGACAAACAAGGGCAACTCTCTCAACACTACAACAAAATGGCAACTTTAACCAGGCTAACTGCAAGGAAAATCCTGCAGGCTCTGGGGTTCATGGCATCTTGCATCCTACTAATACCATTTGCAAAGCTGCATATGAGGAAACTACAATGGTACCTAAAAAACTTATGGTCTCAGCACAGCCACAGCTTGGAAACAATTATACTTCTCATTCCATGCCTTCAATAGGAATTTTTGTGGTGGGCTCAAGCATGCCAAAGAAACACAGGTCTTCCTTTCTGTTTACCACAAGCAACTCAAGTCATCACAACAGACGCCTCAGACTATGCCTGGGGAGCACACATGGCAGGTCAGTGTATTCAGGGAAAATAGTCCCAAAAAGAGATGCACCTACACATCAACCAAAAGGAGATGCTAGCCGTACAAAATGCTCTTATGACCTTCAAAGACCTACTGCATCCAGGCCAGCTATTAATAAGGACAGACAACACCACAGTAATGTGGTATATAAACAAACAGGGGGGAACGCATTCATACCCCCTGTGCAGGCAAGCCATGACCCTGTGGAACACAGCACTGGAATTACAAATTCAACTACAGGCACAATTCCTGCCAGGGAAGGAAAACACACTGGCAGACAACTTAAGCAGAAATATGACAGACCCACACGAATGGAAGCTGCATCCTCAAGTCTTCTCAAAGATAACTCGGGCATGGGGACAGCCAGACATAGATCTATTTGCTACCCACAGAAATTACCAGTTGGAAAAATTCTGCTCAAGGACCTATCATCCACAGGCCTGGAAAGTGGACGCACTCTTGCAATTGGACAACATTGACAGTCTATGCCTTCCCGCCTCTACCTCTACTGGCCAAAGTCCTATTAAAAACCAGAGCAGAGAGGCCACAAATGATTCTCATTGCTCCAGACTGGCCACGACAGCACTGGTATCCTCTCCTAAAGAGCCTGTCACACTCACCACCATGGATCCTTCCTCAAGTTCCTCTTCTGTTGTCCCAACACAACTACAAGACCCTTCACAGCCAGCTCAGAACTCTAAATCTAGCTGCATGGAGAATACCTTAGTTTACCAAAAAACTCTCCTCTCCAAGGAGGTACAGGATGTCATCCTGGAGGCCAGGAGAACCCTCTACTAGAAAAACCTACTCCGCCAAATGGAAACTATTTTGCTCCTAGAATCAAGCAAAGGGTCAGAATCCTTGGGTAATAAATATACCACAGATTTTACAGTACCTAACTGAGATGTTAAACAGTGGCCTCTCCTTCTCTTCCATCAAGATCCACGCTTCAGCCATTTCAGCACAATACAATACGGATCCTCCTTTATTCTCACATCCTCTATTAAGGCAGTTCCTCAGAGGGGCTAAAAATATAAAACCCCCACGGAAACCACCAGCTCCAGCCTGGGACCTCAACTTCATATTGGAGAAGCTGATACTGCCTCCTTTTGAGCCGGCTTCTTCAGCAGAGCTACAATACTTGTCATGGAAAACAGCCTTCTGTCTGGCTATTACCTCAGCACGCAGAGTTTCGGAGCTACAGGCCCTCATGGCTGTGCAACCATTCATCATTTTCCATCAGGACAGGGTTTCCTTACGAACCAACCCTACCTTCATGCCAAAGGTAGTATCCAGTGTGGCTTTGAATCAGTCTATTCATTTACCTACCTTTTATCCAAATCCACAGAACAAAGGAGAGAGGCTACTACATTCCTTGGACATTCACAGGCAACATCGTTATTACTTGGACAGAACAAAGTCATTCAGAAAGTCTGAGCAGCTCGTTGTGTCCTATGCTACAGGTGCTCAAGGAAAGGCTATTTCCAAACAGACTATTTCAAAATGGATAGCCCACTGCATACACTTTTGTTATTCATTTCATGGAAAATCAGTGCCTGTATACATCAGATCCCACTCCACCAGGGCTACAGCTACCTCAGCAGCTTTCCTCAGGGGGGTCCCTACCAAGGACATTTTGGAAGCAGCTACTTGGAGTTCAGTGCACACTTTATCCAAGCACTACCACCTTCCACTATACTCAAAATCTAGAGCAGGCTTTGCCACAGCAGTCCTACAGGGCATTCTAGCCCCTCCTAATTCCGCTTAGTACCAGCCACCCTTAATTAGCTTTGGGATTCTACCCAAGTGTGATGACTGCAGCTGTATGCACGATGAACATAGTACAGTTTTGTACCTACCATAAATGTAGATGTTTGAGTGCGCATACAGCTGCAGTCCTGGTTACCCTCCCTCCATCCCCTCTTAGGACAGGGCGTATGACGAACACCTTTAACATACAACCTATTTGGGGTATTCCTTTATGGTGTATTTGCTTGCAACTACTGTTTTGATTTATCTACTTATGTATGTTTGCATGACTTCATGTTTTGCTTTCCTTTCTGGGGGCACCTGACATCTGGGGCAAGAAAAACTGAAGAAAATGGCGTCGGCTGCCTCTTTTATACCCGTGCCGCACTGACGTCAGGGAAGAAGCAACGACAACCGACGCCGGACCTAGACTTTGGAATTCGGCCGACCGAGGATCCGCCTGATGGCAGGATAACCCAAGTGTGATGACTGCAGCTGTATGCACACTCGAACATCTACATTTATGGTAGGTACAAAACTGTACTTTATCTTTCGAATCCTTGGCTATTTTTCTTTCAAAGTTAGCCTTGGATGATTTTGAGTGACCTTAGTTTCTTACTGATACTGATCAGGGATGTTTTTCCTTCTTGGGATTTGCTTTGTTTCTGAACTAGTTTCCTCCTTTTGTTGTATAACCTGTTTGTGGCAGGGGTCCACCAGACTGGTTTCCTTCTCTTAGGGGAGTGAGTCTTGGTTTTGCTTCTCTTAGGGGAGTGAGTCTTGGTTTTGCTAGAGATGGCATGATCCATGCATCCTTGTAGGTGCTCATAGAGTGCAATTGTAAAAGATTTTGCATCTTGGGCAGTGTTATCCTTTAGTGTGGGGGCTGTGAAACTTACCACCTCTGCCTTAAGTAAGGTGAAGTTTGCTTTAGAAAGGTTTTTCACTGTGGTTTCCTTGGATGGGGGTGGTGGTGGGGTGTGGACATCCAGGGTGATTAGTTTATGGTCTGATCTAACCAGTGACGGGTTGACCTCCGGTACGGAGCACCTGTCCCCCATGCTGGTGATGACCAGGTCCAATATGTTGTGGCCTCTGGTAGGAGAGTTTACCAGCTGATCCAGGTCCAATATGTTGCGGCCTCTGGTAGAAGAGTTTACCAGCTGATCCAGGCCATTTGAGTTGATAAATTCCAGGAAGCGCTGAGCCTGGGAGTTTGTACTCAAGTAGTTTTCCCAGTTAATGGTAGGGTAATTGAAATCTCCCAAGATCAGGGTGTTCAATAGGACCTTCATGTTTTCCAGTGTGTCCAGAAAGGCGGAGTGGTGGTCCTGGGTCATGGAGGGTGATCTGTAGCAGGCCACAATTTGCATTGCAGATTTGCGCGATGTTAGTTGCACATGGATGATCTCAGAATTATCATGCTGCGCCACTAACCTAGAGGTGTGGGTATCCTTGATGAATATGGATACACTCCCTCCTGTGTTTCGGTCTGTGTTCTGTGGCCGAAATGTGTGGTATGAGTTGTAGCCCAGTAGTGCTGGAGTGCTCTCTGGAGCCTTGCACCAGGTTTCAGTTACTGCACAGATGTCGACATTCTCCATACCAAGGAGTGCTTCGAGCACATGCATTTTGAGATTTAAACTCCTGGCATTGAGTAGCATAACCCTCAATTTTTTACTTGTGCTGTTTACAGAGATGGGTTTGAATTTTGAGCCTGGTCTAAAAAAGGCACTAAGCTGGCATCAAGAGCCTTGGCCAGTAATCAAAAGCCAAGGGGTGACAGGTGCAAGCCGTCTCTTGCGAAGCAACGTGGCTTGTCGAGCATGTCATCCCAGGCTGACTGACACTGGATCCCCTTTGAATGACACCAGAAGCTTAGCCAATTGTTGAAATTGATCATTTTTTCTTTATACTGAGGTATCATTCTTGGTGATGGCGGGATGCTACTCAGGGTCAGGATCATACCCGCCTGGGCTACATGATCAGAGAGCTCTTCCATGTCTCTTTTCATGTAGTCCAGGGAGGTATGACTGAGGTCATTCACACCAACATGAACAATGATAGTCATATTTGTACTTGTTCTGGAGTGACCTGAGTGCTTGTGTTATGTGGCAGATTCTGGCTCCCGTGTGTTAGGCATGTTATTTCACCTTAAAGGCTGTGATTGTGCGGCACACTGATTTTGTGTTGTCTGGTTTGTGACGGGAGGTGCAGGTTTTGTGGGTGTCTGCTTTGGAGCTCTCTGATGTTTTTGCAGGCTTTTATTTAGAGCCTCCGAGTATGATTTCATGTATTTGTGTATTTTTTGCCAGTGCTGGTTTAGTAGGTCTGTGTGAGGCTGGAGGTGTGGTTCAAGTGTTAACCTTCTCCTCATGACTGTTTTTTCTAGTCTTGAGTGGAGATACCATAGCCTCCAGTTTGGCTGTATAATTGCATCTCTCACGTATGCTAGTGTTTTGTGGTAGGAGGAGAGGGCTGTCTGTGTACATGAGGCAATTGTAACATTGCCTCAGGATACCCAGATTCACCAGCTGGACTGGAGAGTACACCTGAAGTTGCCCTTTGGTCATGCCTGAATAGTAGGGTGAGCTGCTTAGTCGCTTGGTTGGGGAGGGGTGGATAAAGAGCCTTGCCCTGCTGGGCAGTCAAGTGTCGGGGTATATTAGTGCTTGCTATTAGGTCTGAGCAAGTGCTGGACTGTAGGATGCTTTTTGAGTGCTTAGGTTAAGAGTTAGACTAGTTTCAAGTGAAAAACTGAAGAGGAGACTTAGTGGAGCTGGGAATAATTTAACCCTAGCTAACCGGTGCTGCCCAGCGCACAAAACCATGCAACGCGTTTTTTAAACTACTAACTTCTGGGCTGGAACCACACCTCCAGGGACAGATGGCTGCTCAAAGTTCCTCTCTCTCACAGATGAACAGAGAAACCTCCCTGTATCCAAGTAAGGTATGGACAACTCAGAAACTTGTAACACAGCCCTGAATTCAGAACTAGCCTGAAAACTGGACTATACTAGCTTAGAAAGGCGAGAAACAAGAAATTTATTTATTTATTTATTTTTTTTTAAAGATAAGGCAAAAACAGTAAAAAATTACACTTAAAACAGCTTTAAACGACTACAAGCGATCAGAAAAGGCTATCGCACTTTAGTGTGTAGCCTACAACAGTTAATTTGTTTAAACAAAAAACAACATTTTAAAAGTGCAGGCAGTCAAATAAGTACAGTATGTGAAAAAACAACCTTTTAAATCGCAATAAGTGCTGGAAAATCAGCGTTTAGGCAGAAAGCAGTTAAGTACAGCAAGAAAATACAGAAAACTGATACTCATTCACTCCAAAGTCTCTCTTTTAAGCTAGAAGGCTTATATCAGTTTAAGGCTTTCTAGTGCTTTCCAGTAGGTTAGTTACAGGAAAGATGGGAAACAAGCACAGATGTGGTCTTTTAAACCAGAAAGTTGAAAGAGATGGACAACTTCCTGAATGGTCAAACTACATTTCCTGGGCCAAGAACCACTCCTCTTGTGGTAGACAGGCTACCTAGTACTTACCACTTCCACTGATAAGCTAGAAGGCTGCACTCCAACACAAAGGCTTTGGGGGCTCAGAAGCTTACAAACAGTCCTGGCTACAACAAATCTGTACCTGGACTAGACTAGTTACGAGAAAGGTGGGGATCAAGCACAAACATGGGCTTTAAAACCAGAAAGTTGAAAGAGATGGAAAAAAACTTCCCAAACGGCCAATAAACTAAAATTTCTGGGTCAGAACCGCTTCTCTCCAACACAAAGTCTTGCAGGGCTCAGAAGCTTACCAACAGTCCTGGATAGAGCAACTCTGTATCTGGACTAGGCTAGTAACAGGAAAGGTGGGAAACCAGCGCAAGTGCAGCTTTTAAACCAGAAACTTGAAAGAGATGGGAAAAACTGCCCAAACGGCCAGTAGCTACAATTTCTGGGCCAGGAACCACTCCTCTTGTGGTAGATAGGCTATCTAATGCTTACCACTCCCATTGATAAGCTAGAAGGCTTCCCTCCAACACAGAAAGGCTTGGGGGGCTCAGAAGCTTACAAAGAGTCCTGGATACAGCAAATCTGTACCTGGACTAGACTAGTAATAGGAAAGGCAGGAAACAAGCAGAAACACAGGCTTTTGAACCAGAAGGTTGAAAGAGCCTCCCAAATGGCCAATAAACTATAATTTCTGGGCCAGAAACCTTTTCTCCTGTGTTAGATAAGCTACCTAGTGCTTTACCACACCACTACTGATAAGCTAGAGGGCCAACACAGAAAGGCTTGGGGGGCTCAGGATCTTGCAAACAGTCCTGGATAAAGCAAGTCTGTATCTGGACTAGATAAGTTGCAGGAAAGGCAGGAAACAAGCTAGGACTTTTCTGTAAAAAAAAAAAAAAAGCAGCTAAAACAGCAGTAAATAGAATTCAAATGCAGTGCAGGCTAGCACACGTATATCAATATTACGGCAAATACAGTTTAATTAAATGAAATGAAATTAACAAATAACTAAAAAACAAGTGCAGAAGGCATTAAATTAGAAGGCTACTAACAAGCAGTAATAAGTGCAGAGTAAGAACAACTGAACAGATAACAGCCCGCAGAACAGCAGCTAAGACCGTTACAGTAAGCGCAGCTGAATATATATATATATATATATATATATATATATATATATATATATATATATATATATATATATATATATATATATTTTTTTTTTTTTTTTTCTTGAGGGAGGGAACACAGCAGGATTGAGGCTACAGGGATTGTCCTTCTCAAATGCTCTCTTTGTACACAGAGTGCCTGAAATCAAAATATGATCTCACTGCACTCAGTTGACTGAGCAAATGAGATAGGCCCAGAAGGAGTATCCAAATGCAAACTTACAAGAGGGGCAGGCAATTTCAAAGCCACCAAGATTAACACCAAGACAAGAACAGGGAGGGTGGGTAGGAGAAACAGTGGAGACACGAGACAGAAAACAATACAGCACCACTATAAATAATAGGCAAGTGTATAGATACAACACAGTGCAAGTTAAGTGGCAAAATGTGTACTTATCAGTTTGAAGTAGACTTGCTGTGCAGAGTTGGATTCTATCAGCTTTCCAACATTTCACCGAAATGCAATCTGTATTGGAATTACAATGAAATGCACCTCAGGCAATGACTAACAGCTAGGATGTGATCTTCGAAGTGGTGAGAGAGGGTCATCTCCCACTCTGGGAGACCCACTGTTCTCACCCCTGCGGAAGCTCTCCCTGTCCCCACTGGCTCTGTTTCTGAGGCCTCTCTTCTACCACATAGGCAGCCGATCCCAGGAAGCATCCAGACTGTCCCATTTGTGGACCCCCCCAGAGAACTTCAGACACCTCCCTGAAGCATCCCACCAAGAAGGTTCCTCAGAAGAGACTGTGTAAGAGGAGGCACTTTGATTCTCTGGAGCAACCTGTCACCACTGACACTGATTTTGAGGAAGGAGAGGGGTCCACAAGATCTCCACTGGATGATGTCTCCTTTGGAGACATCTTAGAGATCCTCCGCTAGTGAGGTGGATGGTCTTCCCAAAACCCCTTCTGTGAGGATTCTGTGCTCTTGAAGGCTTTTGGGTCCAGTCCATCTACATTCTGGGTGCCTCCCCCTGCAGACGGCTCATTGAGTTGGTGACTTCTAGGGCATGGAAGGAACCATACACAGTAGATCCCATCCCCAAGCATGCAGACAATCTTGAGTGCTCCCCAGGACAAACCTTTTTGGATGAAGGGTATTCTAGTTGATGTTATGGTTGTTGCAGCAGCCACCAAAAAGGAGCTGTCCCAAGAGAGCTCCTCTTTTGATCCCCCTTACAGGGAGTCTTGGGCTTTTGGACAGATTTGGTAAAAGTTTACACCTCGGCCACTTTTTTTCTTGAGCACTAAACTATCTTTCCCATTTTATGAGGTAGAGGGACCTGGTCAAGGAACTCTCTAGATGTTCATCGTGTTTCACTGTTGCAGTCATTACACTTGGGTTATCCTGCTGGCAGGCTACCCGCAGCACAAAAACAAAGTCCTGGTCCAGCATCTGTTGCGGTCGCCTCTTCCCTGACGTCACTGCGCCAGGGGTATATAAGATGCAGCCGACGCCATTTTCTTCAGTCTTTCTTGTCGCACGGTGCCCGAAGCAAAAGCAGTTTGCAAGTGCCAGTCGGCCAACTCCTGAGATTTTCGAAATTGAATTTCAGATCTGAAGTCTTCAATAAAGCTAAGTACCCCATTGGGGAAACTTTTTTCTTGCTCCAGACCGATGTCAGAAAAAGTTAACAATTGTATTTCTTGTGGGAAGCAAATGCCTCATAAGGATTTTCATTCTTACTGTATTCCTTGCCTAGGCCCTGACCATGACGTTGCTAGTTGTCGGTTTTGTGCTAGATTTAACCAGCGCACTATTAAGCGTCGGTACGATTTTGCATTTCATTACTTTGGCCGAAGGTTTAACTATATAATGCCGTCGGAACAGCCGATGACTGGAGTTCATAAAAAGCGCAAGGAAAAAGAAAAGGACAGGCATCCGAGGTCCAAAACCGAAGACGAAATCTCTTCTAGGCCAGTCTCCGGTTTGCCGGTTCTCAGTGAGGCGCTTTCGCAGCCCCTGACACCCGCCACTTCAGAGCCACAGGCCACCTCCGACTCCCATGTGGAGACAGCTAAGCCTCTGGATACTCAAGGTATTGGGCCTTTGGAAACCAATTTCTCAGATGGGTCCAGAGCCGCTGAGCAGGCATCGGCTTCTGAGGGTGTTTTCAGACCTACTCAGCTTTATATCAAGCCAACTTCAGCATCCAAGACAAAGACTAAAACAGCTTTAACGACAAGGAAACAAGTACAGCATTCTCCAGGACAGACTTCCATGCCTAAGAAACAGATGCTCAAAATGGCCAAAGACCTAATTACTTTGATCAGGGGTTCCCATCCCCCTCCTGATAAGAGGCCTAGGCAAGACACTGAATATGATTCCTCTGATCAGGTTTCCATTTCCTCTGACTCCTCTTCAGAACAGGGATACTCTATTCCTCCCTATGAGGATTCTGATGCTGAAGAATCTATTCCTTCAGCTTCTCCTCCTGAGGATTATTCCTTTGGGGAAACCCTGCATACCATGAGGGAGCATTTCAACTGGGAGAGCCAAGATTACTCAGAATCAAAGAAAAGACTCAGAGACTTTCTTCTACTACCTCAGCACAGACCTCTTGCTATTCCACCTGTTCTAGACATTGTAGATGTATTTTCAGAGTCCAGACTGTCTCCCGATTCTACCTCCTGCACCTGTTAAGCCAGACAGACACTACAGGGTTCCAGATTCTCATAAATTTCTATATAAAAAACCCTGCTGCTGACCCAGAAACTATATCTCAGGGTCCCAAAGGGGTCGAGGCCTTTACTGCAAAAAACCCTGTCCCCTGAGATAGGGATTCAAGGGCACTGGGCAGATGGGGGAAAAAGTTTACACTTCTGCTAAGTTGGCTGTAAGGGCTTTAAATTGTCAGTTTCATATGCTTAAATATCAGCAATACTTAATGTCACTACTAAAACAGAAAATGTTGACAAACTCTGAATGTTCTGAGAACAAGGAAACGCAGGATTTATTGCATGCAGCTGAACAAGTGGGAAAGCATAATTTGCAATGTGGTTTTGATTCACTGGAGGCCTCTTGCAGGGCCGCTGGTACAGGTTCTGTCATTAGCAGGCATGCTTGGTTAAAGGAACAGAATCTGCCTGATCATGTTAAAGCAAAATTATTGGATGCTCCATTACAGCATGATAATTTGTTTGGTGTTAAAACAGAAGAGGTATTGAAGAAATTGGAGGATAAAGCTAAATCTATACAGATAGTAAAGGATTTCTTACAGGTACAGCCACCCGAATTTAGCAGGAACTGGCCGCCTAAGAATTGGTTCTTTCCAGTGTCAGACAGGCCACAAAGAGGCAGATACAGATGCCCTAGAGGCAGACAACAGCCCCAGGGCTCATACAGGCCCAAACAATGGCGTGCTTCTACCTCCAAAAGCAGACAAGACAAATCACAGCCATATAGGAAACAGTCCCAATGACTTCCCTCTGCCAATGCCAAGCACTTATCTTTTGACAGCACCCTTAGGGGGAAAGCTAGCACTTTTTTCAGAAAATTGGCACATGATCACCCAGGGTCTTAAATATAGTCTCTCAGGGCTACAGGTTCCACTTTCACACCCTTCCAAAGGCAAAATGACCTGCCACACAATCAATGGGCAGAGGTACAAAAACAAGTTTCATCTCTCATGAACATGAGGGCTATTCAGCCAGTGCCACAACAAGAGCAGGGACAAGGATTTTACTCAACTTTTCTTAGTACCAAGAAAGGACAAAGCCTGGAGACCAATTCTGGACCTGTCTGTTCTAAATACTTTTCTGAACGTTCCAAAATTCAAAATGTTGACTCTGCAGCAGCTTCTGCCCATGCTGGGCAAGAAGGCTTGGCTTGTAACTTTGGACCTCAGAGGCATACCTGCATGTCCCAATCAGACAATCTTGCAGAAGATACCTCAGATTCATAGCTGGCTCGATGCACTACCAATTCTTTGCACTGCCCTTTGGCTTATCTACTGCACCCAGGGTCTTCACAAAATGCCTGGCACCAGTAATTGCATTTTGCAGACAAAGAGGAATTCAAATATATCCATACTTGGAAGACTGCCTTATTCAAGCAGAGACTAAAGACATTCTACTAAAGCATCTGGCGTTTGTAAAAAGATTACTAATTTGCCTAGGGTACACAGTAAACGAAAAGAAATCAAAACTAGTACCCTCTCAAGAGATAATATTCCTGGATGCAAGCTTAAATACAACTGCCCAGATGGCTTATCTCACGCCAGACAAACAAAGGCAACTGACTTCTTACTTTGAAAGCATGGCAACAAAGACCCAGTTAAATGCAAGAAAAATTCTGCAGGTTCTGGGCTTCATGGCATCCTGCATTCTGCTAATTCCATATGCTAGACTGCATATGAGGAAGCTACAATGGTATTTAAAAAGTGTTTGGACTCAACTTTGCCACAGCCTGGAATCATTAATTTCACTCATTCCTTGCCTGCAACAGGAGTTTTGATGGTGTGCACAGGCCTGTCACCACAACAAGGGACAGCCATTCACTTTACCCACAGCCAGGCAAAAACAAACAACAGATGCATCAGATTATGCCTGGGGGGGGGGCCCACATGGCAGGAAAATGTATTCAGGGCACATGGCCCGCAAGCCAAAGGCATCTTCACATCAATCAAAAAGAGATGCTAGCTGTACAAAAATGCCCTGACAGCCTTCAAGGATCTACTTCATCCAGGACAGCTGCTGATAAGGACAGACAATACTACAGTCATGTGGTACATAAACAAGCAGGGAGGTACACATTCTTACCCCCTCTGCAGACAAGCCATGATTTTGTGGAACACAGCATTGACTTGCCAAGTACACCTGCAAGCACAATTCCTGCCAGGAAAAACAAATGCTCTGGCAGACGAACTAAGCAGAAACCTCATGGATCCTCACGAGTGGAAACTAGATCCACAAATATTCAACATAAGGAAATGGGGATGCCCAGACATAGATCTATTTGCCTCCCCTCACAACTGCCAACTACAGAGATTCTGCACAAGGATTTATCACAAAGAAGCATGGAAAGTGGATGCTTTGTCGTTCAGCTGGAACAACCTTACAGTATATGCCTTTCCTCCACTGCCTCTCCTCCCCAAGGTACTCCTCAAGGTCAGACAAGGGAAGCCACAAATGATGCTGATTGCCCCGGATTGGCCACGCCAGCACTGGTACCCAGTCCTAAGGAGCTTGTCTCAAGGCCCAGCCTGGACATTGCCTCAAATTCCTCATTTACTGACCCAACAAAATAATCGGATCCTGCACAGCCAGTTCAGAACCCTAAATCTAGCTGCATGGCGGATAGTGCAACCATTCCGAATACACCTCTCTCTAAAGTGGTTATGGATGTTATTTTGGAGGCCAGGAGGACCAGCACCAGAAAATCTTCTTCTGCAGAAAAATTGAAGAGATTCTGTGCTTGGAACCAGGCACAAGGAATTGGCACACTTGTACCAGATATCCCTCAGATTTTACAATACCTAACTGAGATGCTGGACAAAGGCCTATCCTTCTCATCAATTAAAATCCACGCCTCTGCCATTTCAGGTCATTACAATACGGACCCACCTATTTTTTCACATCCATTGCTTAGGCAGCACCTCAGAGGGGCCAAAAACATAAGACCTCCAAGGAGAGCACCAGTACCTGCATGGGGCCTCAATTTTGTCTTGGAAAAACTCACACTGCCTCCTTTTGAGCCAGCCAATAGAGCGAAGATAAAATTCTTATCATGAAAAATAGCTCTGCTCCTAGCAATAACTTCAGCAAGAAGAGTCTCAGTTACAGGCATTAATGGCAGTGGAACCTTTTTATTATCTTCCATCCGGACAGGGTTTCTCCAAGGACAAACCCAACATTTATGCCTAAGGTAGTGTCCAGTGTGGCTCTTAACCAAACCATTCATTTGCCTACTTTTTACCCAAACCCACAGAATAAAGGGGAGAGACTTCTGCATTTTTTGGACATACACAGACAGCTACGCTTCTACTTGGACAAAACTAAAGCTTTCAGAAAGACTGAGCAACTTTTAGTGGCATATACTGCAGGATCACAAGGAAAGGCCATCTCAAAGCAGACTATTTCAAAATGGATAGGACACTGCATTCGTTTATGCTATTCTCAACATGGCAAATCAGTGCCTAAGGGCATTAGACCACATTCGACCAGGGCAGCAGCCACTTCAGCAGCCTTCCACAGGGGAGTATCAACCAAGGATATTTTGGAGGCTGCAACTTTGACTTCAGTGCACACTTTCACTAAGCACTACCACTTACCTTTTTATTCTAAATCCAGAGCAGGCTTTGCCACTGCAGTTCTTCAGGTCCTCATAGCCACTCCTAATTCTATTTAGACCCAGCCACCCAACCTCAGCTTTGGTATTCAACCCAAGTGTAATGACTGCAACAGTGAAACACGATGAACATTGTACAGATGTCCTTCAAGAATGCAACTGCAGTCCTTTACATATGGGTTGTCCTGCCTCAGGCAGCCCTCGGTCGGCCGGATTCCAAAGTCTGGGTCCAGCGTCGGCTGATGTCTCCTCCTCCCCGACGTCAGAGCGGCCGGGGTATAAAAGCATCAGCCGACGCCATCTTCCTCAGTCTTTCTTGCCGCGCGGTGCCCGAAGCAGAAGCATTTGGCAAGTGCCGGTCGGTCAGCTCCTGTGTTTTACGTATCCGAAGTCATCAAAAAGCTAAGTACCCCGTTGGGTAACCTTTTCTTGCCTCAGCCGATGTCAGAAAAAACTGAAAAAGTTAATAACTGTTTGTCTTGTGGTAAACAAATACCTCATAAGGACTTCCATTCTTACTGCCTCCCCTGCCTTGGCCCAGACCACGACGTCTCAGCCTGTGCTGCCTGTGCTTGCTTCAATAAGCGCAAACTCGGGCGCCGGGCAGAGTTTGCTGAAGACTTTTTTGGCGATAAATTCTCTTGTACCATGCCGTCGGAACAACCGACACCACATATTTCCAAAAAACGGAAAGACCGGGACCAACATTCTCGGCCCGCGACTTCCACCGACACCACGCCAAAAACTACCGCGAGTGCATCGGTCTCTTCTGAGGCGGTTGTTCCACCGCTCCAGACCGACGACACCGCTTTACCGATCACTCCGGCCCCGGAGCCTGCGCCGGTTGTTTTTTCCTCCAGAAACTGAAGCCCAAGATTTGCCTGAGACCATACTGGTGGACAAGGTTACTCCAGCACGTGGGGCAGCTAGGCCCCCTATGTCTGTCTATCAAGACCTACACACGTGCTAAGGCTTCCAGCCAGGCCAAGTCTCACCCTCCTAAAGCTTTGCCTCAGCCCACTACTGATAAACAAATCATGACTTTAGCTGCAGATTTAATTTCCTTAATCAGAGGCTTCAAAAAGACACACCACAAAATAAGCAGTCAGAGCATGAGACCAAAAGAGAAGCAGCTTTAATCCATCACTCCTGTCCTGGTACCTCGGCAATTCGCCTTCAGTGGAACACATTTACAAACTTGCACATTCTCTTTTTATATATTCATCAATTAAGACAATCAATTAATTCATCAAACATTTTAACCCTATCAACACTGTGACAAAATCCAACATATATAACCATGTAAGTGTTACCTTGATATCAAAACTATTAAATACAATTTATATAATATGTTTAAATGAATCATGTCTTAAATAAATTATCACCATTATAGCATATGACATAAATACCAACATGCAGAAAATAGAAAATGAATAAATATATCCTAGTTGCAGTAGGATTCAAAAATTATTACACTGATAAATTTCATCCAATATCTAAATTCATCCCACCAGGAAATAGTGTGTGATACCCTATAATCATCCTTTGCTCAAGCTTGTTCAGAGTAGTTTTGAAATTTCCTGTGCAAAAATGAGGTCTGGCAAGCACACTAAATACAAAACTTTCACTACTACCATTATGTTTGTTACAAAAATGGGTAGCTACTGGGCTCTTCATATGACCCCTCCTAATGTCACTCAAATGTTCCAGGATGCGTACTTTAACCTTCCTAGTTGTCTGACCGATATGCCATAAAGGTGGGGTACAATCACATCCCAAAATGTATACTACACCAGAAGACATACACTCAAACCTTTCAAATGCCAAATACTTCCTTCCATTTATTTTAACCCCATGCATGTTTTTAATTTATCACAAACTGAGCATCGGCCACAACTATGCATCCCAACATTACTGTTATCCATGGGTTCCAGTTTCCTGTTTAACATTTCTTTTAAGTTAGGATACCTTTCATAAGAAAAGGTAATATGCTTTGGAAAAAGGCAACCAACTGTTAAATCTTCACATACAGCATGCCACAATCCTCTGATAATTTTTTCCATTGTGTCAAAAAAAATAGAATATCTAGACACAAAAAATATCTTATCTGATTCAGGTATACTCTCAAAGTCATGACTGTGCTCATGTCTATTCCTTCTTACTCTCTGAGTTCTACATAACCTCTGTTTTATTTCTAAAAGCTGGTTACAGTCATATCCTCGGGAGAGAAGTCTATCCATAGTCCCTTCACAAACCTCTTCACAGAGGGTTTTATCTGAGGTATTCCTCAGAACCCTTTTAATCTCCCCTTCTGGTAAGGCCTTAATCAAATGTGAAGGGTGCATACTGCTGGCATGCAAAAAGTTGTTGACCGCCGTAGGTTTCCTAAAAGGTTTGTATTGAACCAAACCATCTATCCCTACATAAAATTCCACATCTAAGTAAGAAATGTTGAGTGGTGATGTATGTGCTACAAATTGTAGCCCATGATAATTTTGATTCAGATCTTCCATGAACTGACTGAACAAAGAAATTTCATCCTTACAAATAAAAATTAAATCATCAATAATAACGTCTGTAAAATATGATGTTATTAACAAAAAAAGCATTCCGAAACATGAATTTTCTCAAACTCTCCCTTGTAAATCACTGCATAACTGGGTGCAAAAGCTGCACCCATAGCAGATCATTTTACTTGCAAAAAGAAATCTTTCTTCCACATAAAATAATTATGCATCAAACTAAATTCTAACAGACTTAACAAAAACATAGTACGAGGCCCTTCACCCATCATCTTTTGCATAGCTTCTAAACCCCACCTTTTATTGATGTTTGTATAAAGCGATACAACATCAACTGTTGCCCAATAATACTCTTCCTTCCACTTTAACCCCCTTAAAGCTGAACATACATCTTGAGTGTTCCTTACATGGGAACAAACTTTGGGAAGAAATTTCTTAGTGAAAGTCCAAAAAACAATTGACCTTCTCAACATAAGAACCAATGCCTGAAATGATGGGCCTTCCTGGTGGATTGACAATGTTTTTGTGAATCTTAGGAATAATATAAATGTATGGGTGACTGGGTTCTTTTACAGACAGTTTTTTCACATCTTTTCCAGTCAAAAAGCCTAGCCTTTCTCCCCTTTTCAACAGTTCAGTCAGTTCATCACAATATAACAACAAAGGGTTATTGTTCAATTTCACATAAGTATCTTCCAATACTAAATTATTAACAATGTCTTCATATTTTTCCATGTTCATCATAACCCAATTACCCCCCTTGTCGGCCGGTTTAATAGTCACTTTATCCAACTTTGTCCTAAACACCTTAAGAGCCAACCACTCATCTTTACTCAAATTAAAGACCTTTTCCTTCACACAAAATATTTTGTATGCTTGCTCAAGTTTAGAAAGCACAACATGCTCAAAAGCATTAATGGCCTGTGACTTTTTAGGAGGGTTAAAAGTACTGTCACCTGAAAAATGGGGCACCTCAATAAGTCCATAACCCCTCCCAAAAATTTCCTCATTACCAGTATCATCTTCCAAAGATTCAAGTGCATCAACATCCTCAGCCTGATCTAGTATTAAACTATCATGATCATAATCATATATACGCAAATTCAAGAGAGAATCATCTAAAAAAATTTCACCATCATTTGCAGAGCATTTTTCTTGCTCAAAAAAATGAACCTTCAAATTTAATTTACGTACAAAACTTTTAACATCCATAACTATATCTGCCAAAGAAGGCAGTCTGGTGGGTATGAACTTAGTCCCTTTTAACAAAACCCCAAGCATATCCTCAGACAAAATTTCATTAGAAAGGTTAACCACATTTGAACATACATTAATAGGGAAAGTATCACTGTGTTCAACATCATTAACATGTTCTAAACCTGATTCAAATTCATTATTAAAACCACGCATAAGCACAGTGTCAATATGATTTACAGTTCGAATACTTTCCACCAAACATCCTGAGTTAACATTAGTGGCGTCAACACAACTCACAACATTAGAATCCTTCACAATCTTGTCTTTAACAGTCGACCCCAGCCCCAGTCCCAAATTAGCATTAATGCTGTGTTTCAAATTCATAAAAGAACAAACATAGTCACCATTCGCAGAATTAAAGATGTCCTTCAAGGATGCATCTGCAGTCCTTACAAATGGGTTGTCCTGTCGTCAGGCAGCCCTTCGGTCAGCCGGATTCCAAAGTCTGGGTCTGGCCTCGGCTGGTGTTGCACTTCACCCGACGTCATAGCTGCAGTTCTTCGGGTATAAAGGCATCAGCCGACGCCATATTCCTCAGTCTTTCTTGCCGCGTGGCGCCCGAAGCAGAAGCTGTTTGCAAGTGCCGGTCGGTCAGAACCAGAAGATTACTACTACAAGTACCGAAGACTTCTAAAAAGCTAAGTACCCCGTTGGGGACTCTTTCTTGCCTCAGCCGATGTCAGAAAAAGTGAATAACTGTTTAAATTGTGGGAAACAAATACCTCATAAAGATTTCCACTCTTACTGCTTGCCTTGCTTAGGCCCAGACCACGACGTAGCAGCTTGTCTAGCCTGTGCTTCTTTCAACCGACGGACGCTTAGACGTCGGTCGGAATTTGCTGAAGAGTTTTTCGGCTCCGTTTTTGCTTACATTATGCCGTCGGATCCTCCGACTTCGCAAATTTCTAAAAAACGCAAGGAAAAGGACAGACACTCGCGGTCCGCGGTTTCGGCTGAAACCGCGGTTAAGCCAACCGCGAGTGTCTCTGTTTCGGCTGAAGAGTCCACGGTTCTTCCTTCGGCCGAAAGCTTGCCACTTACCGAGGCCTCATCCAGCTTGGCTGAATCTGCTACTGAAATCCCACCTGCTCTTGCAGGTTCACAGGATTTATCTGATACTATCCCTTTGGATATTTCTACCCCTGCACGTGGAGCTGCTAGGCCTCCTGCATCCATGTCAATTAAGGCCTTTGCCAGGGCTAAAGCAGCAAAAACTACCAAAACTGTGCCTGCTAAGACCCCCTCTCACAGGCCCAGTTCTAGTTCACAAATGCTTAGTCTAGCAGAGGATCTCATTTCTTTGATCCGGGGATCCTAACCACATCCAGACAGGGCCTCTCACCCACCTCCAGAGAAGAGGACTAGAGTAGAGCCCCTGAGCCAGTTTCTTCAGATGGCTCCTCTGATGAATCAGATAATTCTAACCCTCCAGAGGCCCCTTTTTTCTCCTTATGAGGACTCTGATGCAGAAGAGTCCATTCCTTCTGACTCTCCGCCTGAGGGTTATTGCTTTGCGGAAACCTTGCATGCTATGAGGGAACAATTTCAATGGCAGGGCCAGGATTTTTCAGACTCTAGGAAAAGGCTTAGAACCTTTTTGCATTTGCCACAGCATAGGCCTTTAGCCATTCCTCCAGTACTTACTGTTGTGGATGATGCTTTTAATGATGCTTGTACTGCTCCTGATTCTCTTCCTCCGGCCCCTGCTAAGCCCGATAGGTTCTACAGGGTTCCGGACACACATTATCATTTGTATAAGGCCCCTTTTGCTGACCCTGAAACTATCTCCCAGGGACCCAAAGCTGTAGCAGCTACCTCAAACAAAAACCCCCTCCCCTCTGAAAGGGAATCTAGGGCCTTAGAGAGATGGGGTAAAAAAGTTTACACTTCTGCTACTCTTTCAGCTAGGGCCTTGAACTGTCAATTCCACATGATTCAGTATCAGGAATTTATGTTAGACCAGTTAACTAAAAAACTGTCCTCGGATGAACAGACAAAAAATCTGTACAGGAAATGGTACATAACATTCAGCAGGTCACTAATCATTCCTTAAAATGCGGCTATGATGCACTGGAGGCTTCCTTTAGATCAGCCATGACTGGCACAGTGATCAGAAGACATGCATGGTTAAAAGAACAGTCCTTACCAGACCATGTTAAATCAAAGCTCCTAGATGCTTCCATGGATAAGCTCAATTTGTTTGGCTCCCCTGCACAGCAGGTGCTGAAGAAGGTGGAAGAGAAAGCAAAATCTGTCCAGACAGTCAAGGATTTCTTGCAGGTCCAGCCTCCAAGGTTTAGCAGGAACTGGCCTTCCAAGAATTGGTCCTTTCCAGACACCTCCAGAGCTCCGAGAGGCAGGAATAGATGTTCAAGAGGCAGGGGTCAATCCAGAGGTGCCTACAGGGGACGTCAGTGGCAGGCTAACAACCAGCGAGGTACAGCCACAGATCCAGCCACCACCACTTCCACAGGACAATCACAGTGACTTGGCTCTGGCACCGCCTACCAGGGAAAAACTAGAGGCACCCTTAGGCGAGAAGCTAGCCCTATTTTCAGTAAACTGGCATTACATCACAGGAGACAAAAGGATTTTACAGACAATAGACCAAGGTTACAGGTTTCATTTCCATACTCTACCAAGGAAGAGAGGAATGCCAAACCTACCTCCAAATCAGAAGACAGAAGCTCTAGAACAAATAACACACTTACTAAGGATGAGAGCTGTAGAAAGAGTACCATCTATGGAACAAGGGCAAGGATTTTACTCCAGACTCTTCCTGGTACCAAGAAAAGAAAACCAATGGAGACCTATTCTCGACCTGTCCGCTTTAAACACATACCTCATTGTTCCAAAATTCAAAATGCTGACCCTACAGCAGCTTCTTCCCATGCTGGGCAAGGAGTCTTGGCTGGTAACTCTAGATCTCAAGGAGGCATATCTGCACGTCCCCATACGACCAAATTGCAGAAGATACCTCAGATTTCTTGCAGGATCAGAGCATTATCAATTCTCAGCATTTCCCTTTGGCTTATCTACTGCGCCCAGAGTATTCACGAAATGCCTGGCATCAGTAATTGCTCATTGCAGGCTTCAGGGAATTCAAATTTACCCTTACCTGGACGACTGCCTGTTGCAAGCGGACAACATAAACAAATTTACAAAAGATTTGCAAAGGGTCATTCAACTACTACAAGCCCTGGGATACACAGTCAATATAAAAAAGTCAAGGCTGATACCATCCCAAAGGATAACCTTCTTGGGTGCAGATCTGGACACATCAAAACAAATGGCATTCCTGACAGTAGAAAAACAGGAGCAACTCCCTTTCTACTTCATGGCATTAACAAAACAGACAAAGAATAATCCACGACCTTGAAGAAAGGAACCAGAACTCTGCTAAAGTCCACAAGGCTGTATTTTTATTTCTGAAGTGTTAGGAGGGCTAGGTTATAACTCTCATACTTGACCCCCTTCATACTACAGCATCCCCACACAGCATATTAAATTACTGAACATCCACGGTTTTAGGATTCTGACTAATAAATCAAATTCTCTATGAAATGGTATATGGATGGGCATCAAAAATATCTCACGCACATTTTATTGCATGTCTTTATCAGTGCAAAGTAATAATAAAAGAAAAAGTTTTAACAATTCACTGACAATCCAAACACATCTTTAAGCATATTCCTTAACAATCTACAACCCCAACCAGACTTCAGACTTTTATGTTCTGAAACCTAGGAAACTGGTATTTTAAAATGTTTTTTATGATTAGTCATTTTTATTTAAGTGCAGATGTTGTTGCAAACATTTCATTTTTGAGTTGGTATAATGACTAACTTTTTAACATCCAACTCCAAAGCACCACACCTTAGTACTAGACTTACTAATTAATTAATTGTATAATTGCTAGGCTACTTAATGGAGGTTACTGCATACTGCATTTTGTTTTCACTTGATAAAGCTTAGGACTGCCTGAGCGCTTGTGTGATTTTATCTGTGATTTTTGGAATACTTCAGTGTGATTTTATCTGTGACTTTTGGAACACTTCAGAAATAAAAATACAGCCTTGTGGACTTTAGCAGAGTTCTGGTTCCTTTCTTCAAGGTCGTGGATTATTCTTTGCTTGTCTTTGGTTTTGTGCATTACTTCACTTGATCCTGTCTGCCATGGCCAATGGAGAAGAAACCTTTAACCCAGGAGAAACTCCTGAAATGCTGAAAAACACTACAAATGATCTTCCGGTGAGCAGAGCGAGTTCAACCAAGTACTGGTTGCACTCAAGGAGCTCACTAACTTGCTGAAACCCACCACGGCTGCTTCACCAGGGCTAGCTTGCAACCAGCAGCAAGCACTACAAAACAACTTTGGATTACCGTAATTGCGGACCCGGAAGAGGGTACAAGCTCCACTATATCCTCCACGGACATGTCTGGCTCGGATCCAAAAGAAACAACTTTACTCGTCGCCATGAAGCTACCAGAGCTCCTGAAACAAACGTACAACCAGGGACCAATGGAACTAGTAATCCTGCTCTGAAACATAGAAACAAGGATGTAAACTTTACAAAATGGGCTGGACAACGCTTCACCTTTTCTAAAGGTAGTAACAACACTAACAATTTTTCTAACTTTGATCAGAGCATGGACTTGTTCAAGGACAAATTATACTCCTTAAGGAGTACACAGCTAGAGATAGACTATTTGAATGAATGTCTGAGAGTAAAACGTGTCCCGAAAGGGCTACTTTTAAATTTCCAAACAATGTTCAGTATGGTACTGATTATTATTTTAACTTGTGTGAGATTTTGATAAAGCTGGATTGGAGATGTTGCATTTAATGGTAGGGAATATGAACTGAAAGCACAAGCATTAATGACTGAGCTAGACACTTTAAACAATGAGTTAACATCTAGTACTAATTTTAGTGCTTTTAAATCAAACTATGACAAGGTTTTTGATAATGTTGATGTTTTTTGTGATAAGATTCTTAACAGAAAACTAAGAAAATTAGAACGTGATCTCATCGAATACAGGGATGGCCTTGCCTACCCTAGCCCCAATGGTTACAATCAAACTTCTTCCACAGACAACACCACAAACACAGATAGGGCTAGTGACACATATGACAGACAAGAGGAACCCCTTAGAAGAAGTGAAAGGCTAGCAGAGAAGAACAGAAGGGGTACTAACAACCAGGATTTTCAGCAGAACCCGGCCAGACCGGGTTTGGGGACAGAGACAAAGACAGGCACGAGGTCTTGGAATTTTGTTCACTAACAAACCACCACACACCCACTACCCTAACATCCCTGGATGACCCTACAACTGACCAAGCCCCAAATCTGGGTTTACACAACCAAAACCCTACTAATATTGAGGGTAACTGCACTATTATAAGGAGAAACAACTTTGCCATATACAATTACACGGACATGAACCTTCCTACAAATGCTTTTGATATTTTCACCCGAGGGTTACATTTTGTCCCAACTAAACCCATGAATTTAACACAAGCTCTGATAGATTTAAAAATGTTTACCAGAGCTTTAAATTTAAATTTGATTTTTAAAGGGCAAACACTTAATGCAGCAGGCCCAACGCATACAAGTCTCTTTAACCCCCCACTACACCCAATAATTCTCTTCTTTGAAAAGTTAGTGGAGAATGACTTCAGGAAAGTATATAATAATCAAGAAATTCTACTTCATCCAAATTTTTCTGAACAAGAAATGAATTTTATTGAACACTTGCATGAAGAAAAAATCAGGGTCATGAAACCTGATAAAGGAGGGGGAATTGTCCTTATGTTCTCAGAGGACTACGAAGCCCACATGCACATTATGTTGCAGAATGACGAACAATACGAGACGGTTTCGCCTAAACGAGATCAATATAGCCTTTGCTGAGATTAAGTACTATCTTACTGACCTTCTATTACAACAGGCCATCAATGAAAAGGTCTATAACTACTTACATGTGGAAAAGCCCAGAATACCAGTCATCTTTGGGATACCTAAAACCCATAAAGGAATAAATCCACTACAATTCGGCCGATTGTATCAGGAGCAGGTGGAGTGACTGAGCCCCTGGGAAAATTTATTGATTACATGACTAAAGAATACACATCTTTATTGTCCCACGTTTGCAAGGATTCTTGGCACTTCCTCCGGGACATTCCCACCTCTTGCTACTCCCCAGACACCTTAATGGTCACAGTGGACATCAAAGATCTGTTTTCCAGCATCCCTCATCAAATAGGTTTGGAATGGTTTGCCCAATTTCTAGGCCAGAAGACAACCCTTAGTAACAAAATGTCCAACTTGCTCACGAAATGATGGAGATGGTTTTGTCCAACAACTTTATCTTTTTAATGGTGAATTATACCGCAACGCAAGGTTGCCATGGGGGCATCTTGTGCATCCTTCTACGCAAATGTAATATTGCACATGTGGGAGCATACATTCGTTCTAATACCCCATGGAAAGATCACATTCTGTTCTACAGACGCTATTTGGATGACATCTGTATTTTATGGTCTGGCTCTGAAGGGAACCTATCTGAATTCCTTATACACATCAATTCAACAACGAATTTCCTACAATTCACACACACAGTGGATCAGCACGAACTTAATTATCTGGACATTACTCTTTACAAGGACTACAATCAGAAAACTTTCCATTCCAAACTACATCGCAAGGCAACATTTTCCAACTCCTTGCTACACTTGAAAGTGCCCACCCACCATATCAAAAGAGGGGATCATTAAGGGCAGCTCATCAGAGCAAGTAGAATATGCAGTGGAGAAAGATTTTGATTCTGAGGTGGAATTTTGAAAAGCTTTTTGGAGAGAGGTTACCCTCTGGAACTATTTCTAACTCTAGCAGCAGAGGTAAAATCTGCGACATTCCCTCTACAAACCAATACTAGGGGTTTGTACCAGTGACCAACAATACACAAAACAAGGATACTGTTCACACTAACAGTTTTGCACACACATACTCATCAAATTCCTATGAATTGGAAGAAACAATCTTACATCACTGGCGGTTTTAACCCTCTTTGAAGAACTAAAAGACTATATACCACCTAAACCCAGTTTTGTTCGTAAAGAGGGGCCAATCTAAAGGAATTATTTGAAAGAAATCAAAGAAAAAGATGAAGGTAAAACAACCAAGGCTGGGCACTTTCAGATGTGGTGCCTGTGCCCAATGTCATGCCATATCTAAAGAAACAGCACCATACCTCCCGTCTAGGAACTACAAGACACACCCCACTGGATTTTACACCTGTGCCTCTAGAGGGTCAGATACTTGGGGATGTGCACCAACTGTCAAAGTTTCTATGTGGGCAAAACTGAGAGGAATTAAGGAAACGTATCTCGAGCATCTTTATGACATGACCAGGAAGAAGGAAACCAATGCCTTCTATAAACACTCACTCTCCTGCCCAGATCCCAAAATTCAGTTTCTAGTTCTGGAACAGGTTGAGCCAGATGCAAGAGGTGGTGACTGGGAATCCACCTTGGGCTACCGTGAACTATTATGGCAGTTGAGACTGAATGCAGGGAAGCCACCAGGTCTGAATGGGATGATCAGTATTAAACCGGTCCTCAAGCTTAGGAGGGCTAGGTTATAACTCTCATACTTGACCCCCTTCATACTACAGCATCCCCACACAGCATATTAAATTACTGAACATCCACGGTTTTAGGATTCTGACTAATAAATCAAATTCTCTATGAAATGGTATATGGATGGGCATCAAAAATATCTCACGCACATTTTATTGCATGTCTTTATCAGTGCAAAGTAATAATAAAAAGAAAAAGTTTTTAACAATTCACTGACAATCCAAACACATCTTTAAGCATATTCCTTAACAATCTACAACCCCAACCAGACTTCAGACTTTTATGTTCTGAAACCTAGGAAACTGGTATTTTAAAATGTTTTTATGATTAGTCATTTTATTTAAGTGCAGATGTTGTTGCAAACATTTCATTTTTGAGTTGGTATAATGACTAACTTTTTAACATCCAACTCCAAAGCACCACACCTTAGTACTAGACTTACTAATTAATTAATTGTATAATTGCTAGGCTATTTAATGGAGGTTACTGCATACTGCATTTTGTTTTCACTTGATAAAGCTCAGGACTGCCTGAGCGAAAGCGCTTGTGTGATTTTATCTGTGATTTTTGGAATACTTCAGTGTGATTTTATCTGTGACTTTTGGAACACTTCAGAAATAAAAATACAGCCTTGTGGACTTTAGCAGAGTTCTGGTTCCTTTCTTCAAGGTCGTGGATTATTCTTTGCTTGTCTTTGGTTTTTTGTGCATTAACAAAACAGAACCAGCTAACAGCAAGAAAGGTCCTGCAAGCTCTCGGCTACATGGCATCCTGCATAATATTGATTCCACATGCCAGACTACATATGAGAAAGTTACAGTGGTACCTAAGGAATTTATGGTCTCAGCACAAGCACAGCCTAGAAACCCAAATTCCAATAATTCCATGCCTGAAGCAAGAATTCCAATGGTGGGCTCAGGCCTGTCAATCAAACAAGGGACTGCCCTTCCACACCACTCAACCAAGCCAGACCATCACAACAGACGCCTCAGACCTCGGTTGGGGCACACATGCTGGACAAGTGCATACAAGGCTTATGGACTCAAGACCAGCTGCACCTACACATAAATCAAAAGGAAATGCTGGCAGTAAAACTGGCAATTCAGGCATTCAGACCATTTCTTCGACAGGGTCAACTGCTAAGGACGGACAACACCACAGTTATGTGGTACATCAACAAACAGGGAGGCACACATTCATACCCTCTATGCCGGATGGCAATGGACCTCTGGAATGTGGCACTGAGCTTCAACATTCAGTTACAAGCAATTTTGTGCCAAGAAAAGAAAATATACTAGCAGACATCCTAAGCAGAACTACCACGGATGCCCACGAATGGATGCTGCATCCGGACATCTTCAAAACCATTACAGGAAATGGGGACTACCAGAAATAGACTTATTTGCATCCCCACACAATCACCAACTGAAAAATTCTGCACAAGGACGTACCACCCACTTGCTTGGAAAGTGGACTCCCTATCTTTCAGTTGGAAAAACCTGACAGCATATGCATTCCCACCTCTTCCTTTGATGCACAAGGTGCTATTGAAGATCAAAGAAGACCGTCCAAGGATCATCCTGATAGCTCCAGACTGGCCAAGGCAACATTGGTACCCATTACTGAGGAGTATGTCTCGGGAACAAATATGGCCTCTGCCCCTAGTTCCCTTGCTGTTAACACAGAACAACTTCAAAACCCTGCATCCAAGCCTGAAAACACTGCAACTGGCTGCCTGGAACATGGCATAAGACCAAATAACCCAGATTTATCTCAAAGGGTTAAAGACATTATCTTGGAGGCTCGCAGACCCTCAACAAGAAAAAATTATTCAACAAAATGAAAAAGATATCTCATTTGGAGTACTGCAAAAGGAGAGAATGTGTCACTGGTAAACATAGCTAACATCCTGGAATACTTGGCAGAGCTCTTCCACAACGGCCTGTCCTATTCTTCCATTAAGATTCATGCATCAGCTATTTCAGCAGAATACAACTTGGATCCTCCAGTCTTCTCACATCCTCTACTCAGGCAGTTTCTGAGAGGAATTAAAAATGTAAAACCACCTAGGAAGCCACCATTGCCAGCATGGGACTTGAACTTTGTGCTAGAAAAGTTGACACTCCCTCCTTTCGAACCAGCAGCAACAGCAGAATTACAATACTTATCATGGAAAACTGCTTTCCTGCTTGCAATCACTTCAGCAAGAAGGGTATCTGAGCTACAGGCATTAATGGCAGTACAGCTGTTCCTGATCTTCCATCAAGATAGTGTCCATGAGAACTAATCCTACTTTTATGCCAAAGGTGGTCTCCAGGGTATCTTTAAATCAAGCTATCCACCTACCTACATTCTTCCCCAACCCACAGAACAGGGGAGAAAGACTGTTGCATACCTTGGATGTACATAGACAATTACGTTACTACTTGGACAGGACCAAGAGCAATAGAAAAACTGACCAGCTACTGGTAGCATATGCAACAGGAATGGAAGGAAAAGCAATTTCAAAACAGACAATCTCTAAGTGGATAGGAAATTGCATTAGATTTTGTTACTCCTACCATGGGAAGAAAACTCCAGAAAACATCAGGCCTCACTCTCTACAAGAGCTGCAGCCACTACCACAGCTTTTTTACGAGGAGTGGCTACCAAAGACATTTTAGAGGCTGCTACTTGGAGCTCCGTGCATACATTTGCCAAGCATTATAATTTACCTTTATACTCCAGATCCCGAGCAGGTTTTGCCACTGCTGTTTTGCAAGGGATCTTAACTACACCATAATCTTATCATTCCTCCTCCCCCAGTTTGGCTATGGTATTCTACCCATTTGTAAGGACTGCAGATGCATCCTTGAAGGACATAGTACAGTTTTGTACCTACCATAAATGTAGATGTCCGATAGGCATGCATCTGCAGTCAGGATTACCCACCCTCCTTCCCACTGTGGTACTCCTAGGGTATTTGCCCATCTTGTAGCTAGCTGGGGGAATCTATTATGGTGTGTTTGTTTGTATATATGTACATACATGCTTATTTTTTGTTTGCTCTCTACTATTTGGAACCATTTGCATTTATCCAAATTTAGCCTTCCTAGAGGGCACCTGGCATCTGGGGCAAGAAACACTGAGGAATATGGCGTTGGCTGATGCCTTTATACCCGAAGAACTGCAGCTATGACGTCGGGTGAAGTGCGACACCAGCCGAGGCCAGACCCAGACTTTGGAATCCGGCCGACCGAAGGGCTGCCTGACGACAGGACAACCCATTTGTAAGGACTGCAGATGCATGCCTATCGGACATCTACATTTATGGTAGGTACAAAACTGTACTTTATTCACAGTCTTATTTTTAGTAGTTGACCCCAGTCCCAAGTTAGCGCTGACATTGTGTTTCAAGTTCTTAGAAGAACAGACATGCTGATCCTGTTTAGAAGAACAAGCGTGATAATCTTCAAAGGAAACATTACCACCACGCTTGTTCAAAACTGCAACACAGTCAACATTAAATGGAGCACAAACCTCATGCACAAGTAGCGGTTTTTCTTCCAAAACGCGCTGACAGTCTAGATTTAGTTTTTTAGCTGATTTGAGGAAGATAAATGACTTGTCTTACCCTGGTTCTTCGCGGATCGCGTTTGCATGCTGGAGAAGTTCTTCCGATAATTCTGCTCACCTCTTCTGTTCTCTGTATTCCCTTCTGGACCCTCAGTAGCAATATTTTCGAAAGAAACGCTCTTACGACTTCCCCCAGTCTCAACTGAAGAGCATGAAGATACTTCTTCACTTCCTGTGACTCGTCTTTTAACATTTTTATTGAAACGGCGCCCTCTACGGGGCCAGCTGTATATCTCATTCTTTTCATAATCTTGAATATCTCTGTTTAGCTTGGATTTCTTCCTGGCCATAACATCACTTTCTACTTTTTTCAGTTTATCATTAATATTCTTAAAATTTAGCTGAAAGACGGCAGTGGAAGCTCTATTAGTAAGATCTTGTTGTAGCTCAGTTATTTTTTGTGTGCAAACTGTCCATAACTCTCTGATTTCTTTTAATGAGTATTTTTAACCAAGTTAAGCAGCAATCCTGTGCTGCTTGCCTCCATTCAGATAATAAGTCACTTTCATCTTCCTTGAAACCACCTGCTGGTAGTTAATCTATACGCAAGCCTCTAGGAGTTATATTAAGCATCACATATTTCTCAAGCAACTTGGAATCAGAAAAAATAGTCATTTCCTCAGACATTACACGTTCTAAATGTGCAAAACCTTCTAAGCATGAATCATTGATGTCCATAGTCCATAAATCGGAGGCAGCACACTTACGCTCTCTTTCCTTCAGCAATTCAGCAAAAGAAAGTGTCTCACCACTCTGAACTCCTTCAGCACAAGATTTCTCCATAATAATACTGGAAAGCAGAAACACCAAATCTTCAAAAAGACACACCACAAAATAAGCAGTCAGAGCGTGAGACCAAAAGAGAAGCAGCTTTAATCCATCACTCCTGTCCTGGTACCTCGGCAATTCGCCTTCAATGGAACACATTTACAAACTTGCACATTCTCTTTTTATATATTCATCAATTAAGACAATTAATCAATTAATTAATTCATCAAACATTTGAACCCTATCAACACTGTGACAAAATCCAACAGATTTAATTTCCTTAATCAGAGGCTCCCAGGCCCACCCTGACAGAGGTTCTCAGCCACCTTCTGACAAAAGGCCCAGGGTTGAGCATACAGACGCCCTTTCTTCAGATGAAGCCTCTGGTGACTCTGATCACTCAGATACCCAGGAAGAGTCCTTCCAGGCCTAAGAGGATTCTGATGCGGAGGAATCTTTTCCTTCTGCCTCTCCTCCTGAGGATATTTCTTTTGGGGAAATTCTCCACTTATGAGAGAATATTTTCAGTGGCAAGGCCAGGAATTCTTCGACTCCAGGAAACGGCTTCGTACCTTCCTTAACCTTCCCCAACACAGGCCTTTAGCTATCCCTCCAGTGTTAGATGTACTGGATGATGTGTACTCAGATTCGAGTGCTTCTCCTGATTCTCTCCCCCCTGCTCCTGTCAAGCCGGACAGATACTACAGGGTTCCTGAAACTCACAAACATTTCTTTAAGGCCCATTCTGTTGATCTAGAAACAATTTCCCAGGGGCCCAAAGGGGTGACCACATCCACGGCCAAAAATCCTTTGCCCTCAGACAGGGAAGCTAGGTCCCTGGAGAGGTGGGGCAAAAAAGTTTATACCTCAACCACACTTGCCATGAGGGCCCTTAATTGCCTTTTTCATATGTTTCAGTATCAGGATTTCTTTATGGATGATTTGCAGAAAAAGTTAGCCTCTCCTGAGCCTTTAGATAGAAAGGCCTTGCAGGATTTGGTCCATAACACACAGCAGGTTAGCAAGCATTTTCTTCAGTGTGGTTATGATGCATTGGAAGCTTCATGTAGGGCAGCTATGACAGGGGCCGTCATACGTAGACATGCATGGTTGAAAGAACAGGCATTGCCAGATCATGTTAAAGTAAAGCTTCTAGATGCACCTCTGGAAAAACACAAGCTATTTGGTGCTAATGCTCAGGATGTGTTGAAATCAATTGAGGAAAAGGCTAAATCAGTGCAAACAGTCAAGGATTTCCTCCATGTTCAGCCACCAAGGTTCAGCAGGAATTAGCCTTCTAAGAATTGGTCCTTTCCGGACACTGACAAGTTTCAAAGGGGAAAAAACAGGCGTGCCCAAGGAAGAGGGCAATACAGAGGCTCCTACAGGGGATGCCAATGGCAACCGACTAATCAGAGAGGTGGCGCAGGGACTTCCCCTGCTGCACAGGGACAATCACAATGACTTGACTTTCACACCGCCGACCAAGGCTCAAAGAGAAGCACCTTTAGGCGGAAAATTGTCCTTATTTTCAAAAAATTGGCACATTTTTACAAAGGACAAATGGATTCTGGACATAATAGACAAAGGCTACAGGTTCCACTTCCATACTTTACCAACAAGACAAGGCATGTCCAACCTGCCACAAAATGAAAGGGCAGAGGCATTGGTACAAGTTTCAAAACTGATAAAAATCAAAGCAATAGAAAAGGTACCTCCTCAGAAACAAGGCCAGGGATTTTATTCAAGACTGTTCCTTGTTCCAAGAAAAGAAAAACAATGGAGACCTATACTGGACTTGTCTGCTCTAAACACGTTTCTCATTGTACCAAAATTCAAAATGCTGACGCCCCAGCAACTCCTTCCCATGCTGGGCAAGGGGTCTTGGCTGGTTACTCTGGACCTCAAGGAGGCATACCTGCATGTCCCAATCAGACACAGTTGCAGAAGATACCTCAGATTTCTTGCAGGGTCAGAGCATTATCAATTCTCAGCATTGCCTTTTGGCTTATCTACTGCGCCCAGAGTATTCACGAAATGTCTGGCATCAGTAATTGCACACTGCAGACTCCAGGGGATACAAATATACCCTTACCTGGACGACTGCCTTATACAAGTGGACAGCAAGCAAGCCTTGACAAAAAAATTGAGTTATGTCATTCACTTACTACAGGCTTTGGGATACACAGTCAACTTACAAAAATCAAGACTACTGCCATCCCAGCAAATAATTTTTCTAGGAGCCAAACTAGACACAGAATCACAAATGGCTTACCTCACAGAAGAGAAGCAAGAACAATTACCACATTATTTCAAAAGTCTAGCAAAGCTCACCCAGATGACTGCAAGGAAAATCCTGCAGGCCCTGGGTTTCATGGCATATTGCATTCTACTGGTTCCACTGGCAAGACTACACATGAGAAAATTACAATGGTACCTAAAAAGTTTATGGTCTCAACACAGCCACAACTTGGAAGCAATTATTCCACTTATCCCATGTCTACAAAGGGAATTTCTGTGGTGGGCCCAAGCAAGCCAGTTAAACAAAGGTATGCCTTTCAAAAAACCTCAAACAAGCCAAACCATTACAACAGACGCCTCAGACCATGGATGGGGGGCGCACATGGAGGGCAGATGCATTCATGGAAAATGGACTCCCCAGGAAGTGCATCTTCACATCAATCAAAAAGAGATGTTAGCAGTAATTCATGCTATCGAGGCCTTCGGAAAATATCTTCAACAAGGTCATCTGCTAATAAAGACAGACAACACCACTGTTATGTGGTACATAAACAAACAGGGAGGTACTCATTCTTACCCCCTTTGCAGAGTAACAATGACTCTTTGGGAAAAATCCCTGAAACTGAACATACAGCTGCAATCCAAGTTTGTTCCGGGCAAGGACAATGTTCTGGCGGACAGTCTAAGCAGAAACATCCTGGACCCGCACGAATGGATGTTGCATCCAGACATTTTTGCACAAATAACTCTTGCATGGGGGAGACCGGACATAGATCTCTTTGCTTCCCACCTCAATCATCATCTGAAAAAGTTCTGCTCGAGGACACACCATCCACAAGCCTGGAGAATAGATGCTCTCTCATTCAGCTGGAACTCCCTAACAATCTATGCATTCCCACCTCTACCATTAATGACCAAGGTGTTACTGAAGCTCAAAGCAGAGCAACCCAATGGCATCTTAATAGCTCCAGATTGGCCAAGACAGCACTGGTATCCATTACTAAGGAGCATAACTTGCACCAAGCTGTGGCCCCTTCCTCAATGGCCTCTACTCTTGACTCAGCACAATTACAGGACAGTTCACCCCAACCTGCAAACTCTGCAGCTGACAGCTTGGAGGGTTCCATGATTTCTCCCCATATCTCTCTCTCTCCAAGGAAGTTCAACAGATATTACTGGAAGCACACAGACCTTCCACCAGAAAGACTTATTCAGCCAAATGGAAGAGATTCAACATCTGGAATGCCAACAAGGGACAGGATGCATCAGTAATGAGCATCCCACAGATACTGGAATACTTGGCAGAAATGCTGCATAATGGGCTTCCCTATTCTTCCATAAAAATACACGCTTCAGCAATTTCAGCAAAATACAACACCGATCCACCTGTGTTTTCACATCCTTTGCTAAGACAATTTCTAAGAGGGATAAAGAATATCAAACCTCCCGGAAAACCACCAGTGCCTGCATGGGACCTCAACTTTGTGTTAGAGAAATTAATTCTTCCTCCTTTTGAACCAGCAGCATCTTCAGAATTGCAATTTCTTTCCTGGAAAACAGTTTTCCTGTTGGCAATTACCTCAGCAAGAAGAGTTTCGGAGATACAGGCCCTCATGGCAGTTCCTCCTTTTCCCATTTTTCATCAGGACAGGGTTTTTTAAGAACCAATACTACTTTTATGCCAAAAGTGATATCCAGGGTGTCTCTAAATCAAGCAATTCACCTGCCTACTTTCTTCCCCAATCCTCAAAATAAAGGGGAAAGGCTGCTGCACTCTTTGGACATACACAGACAACTACGCTACTACTTGGACAGAACAAAGGCCAACAGAAAGTCAAACCAACTTTTTGTAGCATACGCTCCTGCAGTGCAAGGAAAGGCAATTTCCAAACAAACAATTTCAAAATAGATTGGACATTGCATCGGATTTTGTTATTCTTTTCATGGAAAGGGTGTGCCAGCCAATATCAGGCCCCACTCCACCAGAGCTACGGCCACCTCCACAGCCTTCCTAAGAGGGGTGGCTACAAAGGACATTCTAGAAGCTGCTACATGGAGCTCCGTGCATACATTTTCCAAACACTACAACTTGCCTTTATATTCCAGATCCCGAGCAGGATTTGCTTCAGCAGTCCTGCAGGGCATTTTAGCTATACCATCCTTATCTTAGAGCATACCACCCCCAGCTTGGCTATGGTATTCAACCCATATGTAAGGACTGCAGTTGCATTCTTGAAGGACATAGTACAGTTTTGTACCTACCATAAATGTAGATGTCCGATAGATATGCAACTGCAGTCAGGTTTTCCCTCCCTCCTACTCCTCTGTATTTTGGGTCCACTTCCCTCCTTTTATAATTAGCTGGGGATATCTGTTATGGTGTATCTGTTTATTACTGTTGTGTGTGTCTGGAATTTTTAATCCAGTTTCTAAATTTAGCCTTCCTTGGAGGGCACCTGGCATCTGGGGCAAGAAACACTGAGGAAGATGGCGTCGGCTGATGCTTTTATACCCCAGCCGCTCTGACGTCGGGGAGGAGGCGACATCAGCCGACGCCGGACCCAGACTTTGGAATCCGGCCGACCGAGGGCTGCCTGAGGCAGGACAACCCATATGTAAGGACTGCAGTTGCATATCTATCGGACATCTACATTTATGGTAGGTACAAAACTGTACTTTGTGTACCTACCATAAATGTAGATGTTAGTGTATTCACTGTTGCAGTCCAGGTTACCCACCCACCATCACCCTTTCTTTGCTAGGACTTATCTGTACTTCTCTATTCTATACAACCTATGTGGCGTATTTGCTTGTCGATGAAGGTAATGTTTATTTTAGTGCATGCTTTTTATAAGCAACATTTTTAGCCTACCCTTTTGGGGGCACCTGCCATCTGGGGCAAGAAAAACTGAAGAAAATAGCATCGGCTGCATCTTGTATACCTCTGGCGCACTGACGTCAGGGAAGAGGCAACAGCAACTGACGCCGGACCAGGACTTTGGAATTCAGGCCGACTGCGGGTAGCCTACCAGCAGGATAACCCAAGTGTAATGACTGCAACAGTGAATACACTCGAACATCTACATTTATGGTAGGTACACAACTGTACTTTCTACCCTGGGGTCTATGTATGCAGAGTATCAGAAGGTTTTCTCCTCCAGAATGGCCACCCGTCTTTCCCTGTCTAATGCATCCATGATGCTGATATCCCATGCAGCAGAGGTTTGGCATTGTCTGAAGGCTTCATGCCTGGATGCGGCTGTGTGACTTTGTGTAACCTTTCAAGACATCCTTTGTCAATGCTCCTTTTGATGGATCAACCTTGTTTGGGCCCAGTGTTCGAGACACACTCCTGCAGTGAGAAAGATGGGGAAGAGACTGTCTGCCATCGGGATCCGCTTTTCTACTCCACAAAGGTCCTTCTCCAGGAAACAACATGAGTAAAAAGATCTTTCAAGAAATCTTAGGGTTAATTTCAGGATTCTCTGGGAGAATTTTCCCCCAGAAGCAGAAGGAGAAATAACCAGAATGGTAGACTCTGCCTACACGGGTGAGAGGGTCTGCAAAACCAAGGGTCTCGAGTGTCATCCTAGGACAGACCCTTCCAGTGCCCCTGAATGATTGCCCTGCTGCCTTCCTTTGGAGGCAGTCGGGAGGTGCTTTTCCTTGCACCCTGGAACCTGGAAAGCCATCACAAATGACTGTTGGATGCCAAGAATCATATCCAGATGATGCTGTATTCCCTTTTTAGAAGAACCAAAAGAAAAGTCCTTCCTTCCCGATGTTCCACCCAGTTGGAGGGAGGATGCTGTTGTAGAAGTTGCAGAATTACTGAGAGAGAGTCATCCAGGAGGTTCCCCCCAACCAAGTCAGATTGGGTGTTTTATTTGGTGCCCAAAAAGGAAAGCGATTTGAGGCCAGTTCCGGACCTGACATCGATGAACAAATGGTAAAGAACATGAAGTTCAGGATGGTCATGGTTCAGTGCATCCTACTGTACTGAGGATGAATGAGTGGATGTGCTCAGTAGACCTAAGGGACACACACTACCACATCAAGATGGACAGGCTCTGCAGAAAGTATCTTCATTTCAGGCTGGGAGCCAGTTTTTTTCAGTTCATATCACTCTGGTTTGGTCTCACCACAACCCACAACCCCCACAGTGTTGACTAAATGCTTGGCGGTGGTTGCAGCTTATCTCAGGCTGTAGGGATTTCAGGTATTCCTCTATCTGAATGACCGCTCCAACCAGGCATCATCTGCTTCAGGCCAGGGGATTATCTGTTGCAGCTGGCTCCATGTCTTGACATAACTCTCCGCTTAGAAAAATCTCAGCTAGAACCAGTTCAAGTGATGCATTTCATAGGGACATGTCTGGATAGAGCAGTTTCTCAGGTGTGTCTCACGGTGGATCAAGTGTTGAACCTACGCCTTCATGTCAAGCAAATTCTGAATTTACCAAATCCTGTAGCGAGTTTGATTCTCAGAGCTCTTGGTTTTATGGTGGTTACAATACGCCTTTTGCCCATAGCATGCCTTTACATGAGAATCTTACAGTGGATGTTAGCTGCTCAATGGTCTCTACACAGAAATCCTCCACACCTTCCCATCAGACATTCCTGAGTATGCAAAGAATCTTTGCTATGGTATCTTCACTTTGCAGATGTTACTCAAGGATGACCCTTAATTTTTCTTTCTCCAAATGCCACGTTGACCAGACCACAGACCCCTCCCAGATGGGGGGGCATTTTCTGGGTTGGATGGTTCAAGGCACGTGGATGCCCCAGACCACCAACTTGCATATCAGTTTTCTAGAGACGAGCAGTTCTTTGGGTGTTGCAAGAGCTACACAATTTTCTTCCTCTAAGGACGATTGCAGTACAGACTGACAATGTTGTCAGTGGTCTAGTAAATCAGACAAGGACGAACCAGGTCTTACCCCCCTGTGTTGAGAAGCTATGAGAGTGTGGCAGTGGGCAGTCTCAGCCAACTGCTTTCTATTGGCAATACACATTCTGGTAGCCATTACTTCAGCAGGGAGAATGAGCTTACAGGTTCTTTCCTCTAATTTTCCATATTTAATATTTCATAAAGATAGAGTAACCTTACGTGCTAACCCATCCTTCTTGCCTAAAGTTGCTACAGTAGCCAATATCAACCACTCCATTAACCTTACTGTTTTCTTCCCTAACTTTCAAAATAAAGGCGAGTACACTTTCCATTTACATGATGTACACATGCAATTAAATTTTTATCTAGATAGAACTAAGGATTTCAGGACATCGGAACAACGGTGTATATCTTTTTCAGACACTAAAAGAGGTAAAGCAATTACTAAGACCTTTGGCAAGATGGTTAAGACTGTATCTGCTTTGTTTATTCTTCTAATAATGTCACTGTACTTGGTCAGCTTAAACCCCATGTGACAAGGTCTCTGTGGCAGCTTCTCAAGGTTTTTGGTCAAGAGTATCTATTGATGACATTTGTGCAGGTGCTACATGGTTGAATCCTCATATCTTTATTGCGAATTATAAATTGGACATCACTTCCAGGAATAGGAATGCCTTTGGCTATGCTGTGCTCAGGAATAGTCTTCCATGAGGACCATCCTGGGTTCCTGTAACTTGGGACTCTGTCCACAGGTGAATGAATGAAGATAACATCAGATAAATAAGTTATGTTCTTAACATAACGTTCCATACGTGTTGTCTATCTGCATTCTTCATTAACCTTCCCCCAGTCCTAGACTTCGAGTTACTTGATGGATGTGTTCATGGAACCACAGTTCCTGTTTGAGCTGGCATTGTTCTGTCTGTTTCTTCTGATGGTTATTTTTTAGCAGACCATGGCCAATAGTGGCAGCAAACTCAATCTGAAGTACTTTGGGGGGGGGGTTATGGGTAGGGAGGAAGAGCTCGAACTTCGAATCTCAAGATAGTGAAATGGCCGAGTCTGTTACAAGGGTCAGAACAGAGAGCAATAGGTTAATGAAGAATGAAGATGCACAACACTGATGGAACATTATGGTAAGAACATGACATTTTTTAATCTCAAACTTCAAAAAATAGTAAGAACATTAAACTACTGGGCCCAGGCAGTAAAGATGTTCTCTCTCAGATTTGAATGAAGCCAGAGAAACAACCTCTGTAAGAAGTATGGCTTAGTAGCTCTGTAGGAGGTGTAGACATGTTAAAATGGTTTTATGACTTCCAGCAGCTGCACCAGGTCTGAACAGTGCTCTTGTGTGTGTATTATTGACATGTAGGTGCTAAAGTCCTGGCAGCTTCTAGTGTTGGTGTTAGCATGGGAACCAGAAGTCACCTGACCAGATGTATGTGATCTCATTCTGTACAGAAATAATGCTCTATTAGAGGAGACTGAAGTCTGTTAGTCTGTTCTTGGACCCTGACAAAAGAGGAAGACCACTCACCCACTTCATCTTGCCTTGTGCTAGTAAGTGACAAGGGATAGTAATTCTCTAAATCAGTTAGGAAAATCGTTAAGTATTGTTTTTCTGCAGCTGTGTGAATCTTTCCAGCTGTGTTATCTGTAATATTTCCTCTGGTGTTTACTGTAAATAGATGTTTAGTATTTCTTGTATTATTTATTATTAAATATATTTAAACTTCTCATTGTGGCTGGTCCTTCTAGAAAAATATTTAAGTTTTGAGAGTATTTGCATATATTTGGTAATAACTCTGACCACTCCTGAAAGGCTTGATGTTTGGTCAACATTACCATTGATGTTAATATTAATTTCACTCCATATAATTGGGTACTCTTGCAAGAGCCTTAAGTAGCTGGTTTTGTAGTGCCTGGTAGCAGTGATAACTACCTTGTCTGGGCAGAAGGGAGCATAGCTAGTAAACCTGAGCCAGCCTTTCCCATGTGTGTGGGTGTGTGTGTGTGTGTGTGTGTGTGTGTGTGTGTGTGTGTGTGTGTGTGTGTGTGTGTGTACCTGTGTGTGAGGTACTTGGAGCAGGGACACGAAGCACTGATTTCACAGAGACAGTGGTGGAGGACTTGGCTTGGGCACTTGACTGAGGACTTAACTCTGCAGCTGCACCAGTGGGGAGTCTTACTGGGGAACTGAGGCACCCAGAACCCGGGCTTAGTGTGTGCCCTGTTTGCTCTTGAGGAAATTTGTGCTTGATGCAGAGTTGTCTGCTTCTGGAAATATTGAGTGTATCCTTTTGTATTCCAAGTGAACATCCCTCTTCATTTTCAGTGGTGAGGATTCAAGCTTCTTGATTACTAGCCCAGAATGGGGATGTCACATATTGGTGGTAGTGGTGAGATACTGAGCTTCTGTAAGCAGTTGTCACTAAAGGTGTACATTCTCTCAGCAGCCACACAATAAACATTCAGAGTTTCATATCACAACCGTTTTTATTTATTTTTTATTAGTTTAGTTTAGTCAGGGAGAGCAAGCAAAGTTGTCAGGAGATTATGGAAAGCTGACAAAAAACCAGTTGGCCAAGGTGTGTGAAGCCAAAGGACTGGTACATGCCAACCCGACCAAAGAGGAAATTATTACAGCCTTAGTCACAGTCTACACCAGCATCCAGGAGGATAACCAGTCTGGGTATGGGAATTTGCAACCCTGAGAAACGGGACACTTCAACTTTTCCTCAGAGGATTTAAAAAATGTATCTGGAGTTAGAGACTTAAACTGGAGGCCAAGCATCTGGAATTAGAATCGGCAGAGAGACTGTGGTGTTTGGAGTAGAAGCAGCATCAGCTTGAGAGGGAGATGCTGACCCTTTGCCAGGGTTATGGAGGTAATGAGGAAGTGAATAGCTGAACCCCAGAAGCAATAAGGGTCAGTAAATTTCTTCCACAATGTACAGAGGGTGATAATTTTGATAGTTTTATTCATATATCTGAAAGGGTATGTAAACAGTATAATGTTGACCAAGGGCTCTGGGTATGATTCCTGACCCCCTTACTCCATGGTAAAGTTGTAACTGCTGTTTCTGAATTGTCTATTGATTAAAGTATGAAAAAGTAAAGACAGGTTTACTTGAATGTTTTAAGTTAAACACCTGAAGCTTACCAAAATGTTTCATGAGCATCAATGCAAGGCAGATGAAAGTGTGTGTGTGATTATATTGCTGAGTTAAGCACTTATTTTCATAGGTGGGTGTCAGGTCACCACGTTTGAGGGGCTGGCAGACCTTTTGGTAAGGGAACAAGCCGTTAGCACTTTGCCTGAGGATACAATCTGGTTGGCAGACCGAGATTGTAACTCTGTAGATGTGCTGGGGAAAAAAGGGGATCCCTACTTAGCAAGCAGGGCATCACTATACAGGAAGGGGATACCCAGTACTGCACATGGGTATAAGGGAAACCATGGTGGGCAGCCTAAACCACAGCAACACAGTCTTCCAGTAACAAGGGAAGCCACTAGCTCAGGTACATGGCCACGTTCAAGGGTTAAATGTTTTAAGTGTAACCAGTGGGGCCATGTATCCTATAGATGTCCACTGAGGCAAGGTGGGGAACAAAAGATGGGGGAGCCAGCAAGTGGGAATAACCGTAGCCTGGAGACAAGAGGGGTAGCAAGCTATCACAAGAGGTTGTATCCTATCTTACTGGATGGAAAACAGGCCATTAAGAGAGAGAGACAGCGTCTAAAATAACTATTCTGAAGCCTGCAGTGGTTAAAAGAGGAGCAGTATTTGCTTGGGCAGTCCACTTCAGTCAGAGCTTTAGGAGGGAACCCCATTCCATATACCTTCAGCCAAGGTTCACCTTGACTGGGGGGCTGGAAAAGGAAGCAAGCAAGTGTGTATGTTTTGAGGATATTCTTGCAGATGCCTTGTTGGGGAATGATTTTCATAATGCAATGCTGTGTATGCATGCAGTTACAAGCAGTCAGGCTTGGAGACCGGCATGTGGGTCTGAGAGCCTTGGGAAGAGCCATACAAGGCACTACACCTGAAGCCAGGGATGGTGGTGTGGCTACTTCATTGAGGGAGCTTCCTTGTAGCAGTAATCCTGAGGGTGAGTCACAGCTGCTGGTAGGTACTGATGTTCCTGTGGACAGAGTGACTGCAAGGGCAGAGGTGAGTGGTAGTATCCAGGCTGAAAGTGAGGCACTGCTGTCAGTGGATACCAGACTTCCCATGAAAGGGGAGCTGGCAAGAGTCACAAAAGTAGAGCTGAGACAGACTCTGCTCTTAGATCCTACACTAAGAGGCTTGAGAGAGGTAGTTAGGGAGGCACCTAATTCTCTAGGGAAAAGGGGAGTCTGTATAAAGGCAGTCCCCAGGATACAGAAATCTGACATAAGGACAACCCATAGATAAGAACGGGCTGTTGCATTGTCGGAAATGTGAAAATAAATAAAAATTCTTAGTTGGCCAAATCTTACCTTAAAAATGAAGAATTATGTTGTACTTTCCTTTTCCCTGTTTTTTGTCCCAGTTTGTAAAGCTGCTTGCACGTCTTGTTAGAGCAGTTACTTCCACCTTCATGGAAAACAAGAGATCTAATTGGTTAAGAGATCTCTATGTTGGTTATCTGATTGGTCAAGTCCGCTGTCTTGTACAGTATTAAAGCAGGTACTGTACTGTAGAATGGGCAAATGACATTGCGGCTCACTTGGTGACTGGGCATCTGGCAGAGGTCGGAAAGTTCAGAAAAGAGTGGAAAACATTTGTGGGTGATGCCTGTTGTACAGAAATGTGAAGTGAAGCTTAAATTTTAACATATTGTTTTATGGAACGTTCTACTGTACTATAGTGTATGAACATAGTTAAGGTACTGTTATTGCACTGTACGTACAGTATTATCACTACAGTATTATGTTTTTTTTTTTTATTTGGAAGTGTTTCTATATGCAAACAAAAGAAAAAGTAATCTTAAACTGAGGAAAACATTTGACTAAATGACATTTAGTAAGAACCATATGTACTTGTTTCACCTTGCATACAAATTTGACTGAAGGACAAACTAAAAAAACGGATCTCGTCTTTAACCCTGGGATTGCCTGTATTGGAGCAAAGGCTTACTGTACAAAGAGTTGGACCCCTGAGGGAGGGTTAGAGGGTGAGGTAATACAGCAGTTGGTAGTGCCTAGAGCCTACCATCTGCCACTTCTAGCCATAGCCCATAACCCATGACATTCCTTTTGCAGGTCATATGGGTGTAAAGCATACCAAGAGATGTATTATGCAGAACTTTTATTGGCCTGGGATTGCAAGAAATGTAACAGGGTACTGCAGGGCTGGTGAGCAGTGCCAAAAGGTAGGCAAGGCAAGAGACAAGGTCAAAGTCCTTTGATGCCTTTGCCTGTGATTTGAGGAGCCATTTCAGACGACAGCTATGGATATTCTGGGGCTTCTAAGTTCCACAGGGAAGAAGTATATCATAGTGGTAATTGATTATGCTACCAGATACCCTGGAGTGGTGGCTCTGTCCTCCATTGAGGTAGAGAAGGTGGCAAGTGCTTAGCTAGAGATTTTCAACAGGGTAGTTTTCCCAAGAGAAATACTTACTGACAAAGGTGCCAATTTCATGTCAGACCTGCTGGCTTGTCTGTTGTAGCACTGTGGGGTGAAGCACCTGAAGACCACCCCCAGACTAATTGTCTTGTGGAGAGTTTAAACTCTACAATGAAGACCATGCTATGGGTATTTGCAGACCAGTTTGAGAGAATGGGACAAATATTTACTCCAGGTGCTGGTTGCATGCAGAGAGGTACCCTGGGAATCCACAGGTTTTTCACTGTTTGAGTTGCTGTATGGATATAGGGTGAGGGGGCCGTTAGATTTGATTTGCAATGAGTGGGAGGTGTGTGTGTGTGAATCCCACAAGGAGTCTGTTGTGGCACATGTCCTAAACCTCAGGACAAGGCTTAGGGAGCTCATGGGCTTGGCCCAGGAGAACCTGGCAGGAGCCTAACAGTAGAAAAATGTCTGGCATGTCAGTAATGCTCAATCCAAAGAGTATGCTGTGAAGCAGCAGGTTATGGCTTTCAGATCTGTCAGACATAAGCTGCAGGCAGCTTGGGAGGGACCCTTCAAAGTGGTAAGGAAGGTCAGTGATGTTAACTACATGGTAGAACTGCTAGGCAGGAGGCAGGGGCCCAAACTGTACCATGCTAACATGATGAAACCTTACCACGATAGGGAGGTCCTGGTGACAAGTATTTTTAGTATGAGGGGGATCTATGGTTACAGCAAGCCAGCCAGTAAAATCCCAAGTTACTATGGTGGAGCGTAAAGTTGCAGTCATATAATTTGAAAGTGCAGTACTTTAGTGGGGGTCAGCAATGCCAAGGCAGATGAGATCTCAAGACAGGGTATAGAGTAATGTACTCCCAGATAGGCTCATTCCTCTCAAGCAATATTTCTAAATGGGCACTTGAAAAAACTAGCTTGAGTCTACAAAGGGGGGATATAAGTGACAATAAGACATACTGCCAGTGATGCTAGGAGAAGTGGGGCAGTGGCTGTGTAACATATGGCAGCACAGCTAGCTGGAATTTAGTAAACAATTGTATGTCATCTGCGTATCAAACTGATATGTACAGATGTTTGTGTTTAAAAATGTATTTGTAAAGTTGCTTGTGTTAAAATGTATCAACAGTGTGTCCTGCTGGATATCGTTTTAACTGATTTATATGTATGTGTTTTGACAGAGGATACTGGAAGAGAAGAGGTTAATCTCAAACTTAAAAAAAAAGTGAGAAAATTAAACTACTGGACCTAGACCATAAAGATGTTCTCTCTTAGTTTTAAATAAAGCCAGAGACACAATGTATGTAAGAAGTATGGCTTAGTAGCTCTGTCGAAGTAGTAGAAGTGTTAAAACATTTTTTTTTACTTCAGGCAGCTGCACCGGATCTAAGCAATGCTCTTGTGTGTGTGTTACTGACATGTAGGTGCTAAATCCTGGCAGCTTTTAATGTTGGTGATAGAATGGGAACCAGAAGTCAGATGACCAGATGTATGTGATGTCATTCTTTACAGAAATAATGTTTTAATATTAAAGGAGACTGAAGTCTCTTAACAGTCTGTTCCTGGACCCTGACAAAGGTGGAAGATCACTCATCCACTTCATCTTGTCTTGTGCTGGTAAGTGACCAGGGATAGTAATTCTCTAAATCAGTTAGGAAAGTAGAGTGAGTATAGTTAAGTGTATTTTTCTGTAACTGTGTGAATCTTTCCAGCTGTGTTACTTTTATTATTTACTGTGATTGAAACTCTGTTTACTGTAAGTAGATATTTAGTATTTTCTTGTTCTTTATTATTAAATATATTTAAACTTTTCATTGTGGCTGGTCCTTCTAGAAAAATATTTGTTTTGAAAGTATTTGCATATATTTGGTGGTAACTCTGGCCACCCTTGAAAGCCTTACTGTTTGGTCAATATTACCATTGATATTAGTATTAATTTCATTCAGTATAATTGCATACCTTTGTGCGAGCCTTAGGTAGCTGGCTTTGTAGTGCCTTGTGGCAGTGATAACTACCTTATGATCTGGGTAGAAGGGGGCATAGCTAGTAAACCTGTACCATCCTTTCCCATGTAGGTGTGTGTTTGTGTGTTGGTTGGAAGAGGGACACTAAGCACTGGTTTCATAGACTGGTGGAGGACTTGGCTCAGGCACTTGCCCGAGGACCAAACTGTGCAGCTTTGCCAGTGGGGAGTCTTATTGGGGACCTGGAGGGAGATAGACACCCATATTCCAGGCTGTGTGAGTTCCCTGTGTGCTCTTAAGGGAAATTGTTTGTGATGCAGAGATCTGCATCTGGAAATACTGAGTGTATCCATTTGTATTGTAAGTAAACATCCCTCTCCAGTGTCAGTGGTGAAGATTCAAGCTTGATTACTGGCCCAGAGTGGGGATGTCACATGCTGCGTATTTCTGTAATACCAATAGCTACTTTCTAAGGGTAGTAGAAAGAGGTAGATAATTTGAAGGAGACAGTGTTAAAAAAATAAATGATTGAAGAATTGGATATGGTGTTTAGGACTGAATCAAGAATAGGTCTCAGCATTATGGGTCCAGATATTAGGTTTCTTTCCAGCCAAATTTTCTCTTGGGTGGATAACTTAGCAATTAAAAATGTTTAGGTCGTTGAGTAAGTCAGTGATTAATGTTGGCCAAAGCAGGATGCTTCTGATGTCAAATGCTAAACGTAAACCAGGGAATAGGCAGGATGAAGGGCGGACTGATCTCAGTGAATTTGCAGGAAGTCCTGAGGCAAGTGATAAAGCAAGTAGTAGATGCATAGTAACCCTGGGCAAATCAGCAATTTATAAAAGGTGGGGCATGTAAAGGCAGAGGTGAAATGATTAGTCAGGAAGATGTGGAATAGGAGGAACACCAGAATTTTTTTTTTCCTTGATAGGAAGTGAAAGACAAACTCAAAGGAGTAAAACACATCTGGAGATTTTTTACATCAAAGAAAGAAAAGTAATCCAGTCTATTGATATAGTGGGATTAAGCCTAACAGTGTGCAGATGACCGGTGTTAGAGTAGTGTACAAGTGTTGGATGGATCGGGCAGAGGGATGAAGGGAGTGAATGGATGACACCAACTTGTGCATCCTGGGGTTGGGGAATCAGTTTCACTTGTTGCATTGGAGTCACTGAGCAAATCCTGTAACCATCAATCCATTCATTTGCCAACTTCCTTTTCTAATCCACAGAATAAAGGGGAACGGATACTGCACTCCTTAGACGTGCACAGACCACTTAGATTTTACTTGGACAGGACTAAACCTCAGAGGAAATCTGAACAACTGCTGGTGGCATTTGCTGCAGGGGCAGGCTATTTCAAAACAAACCATTTCTAAATGGATAGATCATTGCATTAATTTCTGCTGTAAGCACCATGGAAAGCCTGTCCCACAGGGGATTAGACCCCATTCAACCAGGGCTGCATCTACCTCTACAGTCTTTCTTAGGGGTGTCCCTACCAGAGACATCCTAGAAGCTGCTACCTGGAGTTCTGTACACACCTTCATAAAGCATTACCATTTGCCAATTTTCTCTAAATCCAGAGCTGGCTTTGCCACTGCAGTCTTGCAGGGCCTTATAGCTGGTTCTAATGCTATCTAAATTCCTCCTCCCATCCTTAGCTTTGGGAATCTACCCAAATGTGATGACTGCAACAGTGAAACACGAAGAACATAGTACAGTTGTGTACACATAGCATAAATGTAGATGTTCAAGTGTATTCACTGTTTCAGCCCCCTGTTTTCTTTTTGGCTATACCTTTATGCTCCTTTACTATGCTTAAAAAACTTTTTGGTGTATTTGCTTTTTTGTTGAAGGTATACCCTTGTATATCGTGTGTGTGTGTGTGTGTGTGTGTGTGTATGTATGTATGTATGTATATATATATATATATATATATATATATATATATATATATATATATATATATATATATATATATATATTTATATATATATATTTATATATATATATAAATATATATATATATATATATATATATATATATATATAAAACACACACATATATATATATATATATATATAAATATATGTATGTGTGTGTGTGTGTGTGTGTGTATAGATATATATATATATATATATATATATATATATATATATATATATATATATATATATATATATATATATATATTTATTTAATTGCTTCCCATTAGGGGGCACCTGGCATTTGGTGCAAGAAAAAATGATGTAATGGCGTCAGCTGCATGTTTTATACCCCTGACTACCTGACGTCCTGGAAGATGAGACAGTAACTGACGCAGGACCCAAGATTTTGATAATCAGGCCAACTGAGGGCTACTGCAAGCAGATAACCCAAATGTCATGACTGCAACAGTGAATACACTCTAACATCTACATTTGTGGTAAGTGTACATAACTGTACTTTAAGGGATGAGAGTGGGGTATCTGTTAAGTATGTGAAAGTCTGCATCTGCATGATTCTCGTGTTTGCTTTATTAAACTGTCATTAAGTACTTCCCTTTATCAGGTAATGCTTTTAAATTTCCAGTAATTGCACTTGCACGTGTCTGCAGATTTTGATAAGTTCAGGTGTATTTCTTAATAGTATGTGTTTTGTTTTAACATTTCATATACCACAGATTATTCCGCCCTGTATTACTGAATCATGCAACTTGCCAAATTCAGTTTTTGGCTTGGTAATATAACCAGCTGTAGCCTGGAGAGAAACCGAGATGTCTTAACTGGGTGCTGCTTTTTCTATGCCTGTATTCTTTTCACAAGAAGTAATAGTTTAATGTATTTTAGGGTGTGTGCCTCAGTACCTGCAAGACTGCAGCCAGCTGTAAGACTTTGAGCTTTCAACTAACCCACATACAAGGAAGAGTATATTAAATTCTGTGTCTTTGGCTTTCAGTTTTCTGCCAAGATGTTCTTTGTGTTTCACTGTTGCAGTCATTACATTTGGTTAATCCTGCTGGCAGGTTGCCCTCAGTCGGCCTGAATTCCAAAGTCCTGGGTCCTGCGTCGGCTGCTGTCGCCCCTTCCCTGACATCAGGGCATCAGTGGTATAAAAGATGTGGCCGACGCCATTTTCTTTAGTCTTTCTTGCCGCACGGTGCCCGAAGCAGAAGCAGTTCGCAAGTGCCGGTCGGCCGACCCCTGAGGTTTTCGTGTTAGAGTTTCAGATCCGAAGTCTTCAATAAAGCTAAGTACCCCACTGAGGAAACTTTTTTCTTGCTCCAGACAGATGTCAGAAAAAGTAAATAATTGTATTTCTTGTGGAAAGCAAATACCTCATTAGGATTTTCATTCTTACTGTATTCCTTGCCTAGGCCCTGATCACAGCATTTCTGGTTGTCAGTTTTGTGCTTGATTTAACCAACGCACTATTAAGCATCGGTATCATTTGCTTTAAACTATTTTGGACGCCGGTTTAATTATCCAGAAATGTCGTTGGGTAGCCATCCGACTACTGGAGTTCACAAAAAACGCAAAGAAAAGGAGATAGACAACTGAGGCCCAAAACCGACGATGAAGCTTCTCCTAAGCCAATCGCCGGTTCTCAGTGAGGTGCTTTCGCCCCTGACGCTTGCTACTTTAGAGTCGTAGGCCGCTACCAACTTCCACATGGAGTCTGCCATGCCGCTTGAAACTCAAGGTATTGGCGCCACGGATACTATTCCTTCAGATGGGTCCGGAGCCGCTGAGCAGGCACCGGCTTCTGAGGGTGTATTCAGACCTAAACATCTTTACATTAAACCGACTTCGGCTTCAAAGGCAAATACTAAAGCACCTTCTAAAGCAAAGAAACAAACTCGAGAGCCATGTGGTCAGGCCTGTATGCCCAAAAAGCAGATGCTCAAAATGGCCGAAGACTTAATTACCTTGATCAGGGGTTCTCATCCCCCTCCTGATAAGAGGCCTAGGCAAGAGACTGACTATGAATCTTCATATCAGGTTTCCATTTCTTCTGATTCCTCTTCTGATCAGGAATACCCCCCCCCCCCCCATGAGGATTCTGATGCTGAAGAATCTGTACCTTCAGCTTCTCCTTCAGAGGACTATTCTTTTGGGGAAACCTTGCATACCATGAGGAAGCATTTCCACTGGGAGAGCCAAGATTTTTCAGAATCTAAAAAGAGGCTCAGGGATTTCCTTTGACTACCTCAATACAAGCCACTAGCCATTCCACCTGTGTTAGACATTGTAGATGTGTTTTCGGAGTCTAGTCTTACCCCTGACTCCTTACCTCCAGCTCCTGTTAAGCCTGACAGGGTTCCTGACTCTCATAAATTCCTTTTTAAAAACCCTGCTGCATACCCAGAAACTATTTCACAGGGTCCCAAAGGAGTTAAGGCTTCTGTTGCAAAAAACCCTACCCCCTCTGACAGAGATTCTAGGGCACTGGATAGATGGGGAAAAAAGGTTTACACATCTGCTACTTTGGCTATAAGGGCCTTAAACTGTCAGTTTCATATGCTCAAATATCAGCAACATGTCATGGCATTGCTTAAACAGAAAATGTTAAACTCTGAATGGGCAGAAAACAAGGAAATGCAGGATTTATTGCATGCAGCTGAACACGTTGGAAAGCATACTTTGCAATGTGGTTTTGAATCTTTGGAGGCCTCCTGCAGGGCCACAGTTATGGGTTCTGTAATTAGGAGGCATGCTTGGTTAAAGGAACAAAATCTGCCTGATTATGTCAAAGTTAAAGTATTAGATGCACCTTTACAGCATGATACTTTGGTGTTAAGGCAGAAGAGGTGTTAAAGAAAATGGAGGACAAAGCAAAATCTATGCAAACTGTCAAAGATTTTTTACAAGTACAGCCACCTAGGTTTAGTAGACACTGGCCAACAAAGAATTGGTCCTTACCTGTGTCAGACAGACCTCAAAGGGGCAGATCCAGACGCCCTAGAGGCAGATCCCAGGCGCAAGGTTCATACAGGTCAAAGCAATGGGGTGCTTTTACCTCCAAAGTTGGAGAAGACAAATCACAATCGTACAGGAAACTGTCCCAATGACCTCCCCCTGCCTGCACCAAGCACTTATCTCCTGGCAGCACTGTTAGGGGGAAAATTAGCACTTTTTTCTCATCGTGTCACAAGGCTACAAGTTCCATTTCCTTACCCTGCCAAAGGCAAACTGCTGGCCAGATCTGCCAAAAAATCAATGGGCAGAGGCACAAAAACAAGTTTCATCCCTCATGGACGTGGAGGCCATTCAGCAAGTACCAGAGCAATAGCAGAGACAAGGATTTTACTCAAGACTGTTCTTGGTACCCAGAAAGGATGAGGCCTAGAGGACAATACTGGACCTATCTATTCTGAACACATTCCTGGATATACCAAAATTCAAGATGTTGACTTTGCAGCAGGTTCTGCCCATGCTGGGCAAGAAAGCTTGGCTTGTGACTTTAGACCTAAAAGAGGCATACCTGCATGTCCCAATCGGACAAATATGCAGAAGATACCTCAGATTCAAGGCTGGCTCAATGCATTACCAATTCTCTGCACTGCCCTTTAGCTTATCTACTGCGCCCAGGGTCTTTACAAAGTGCCTGGCACCAGAAATTGCATTCTGCAGACAAAGAGGAATGCAAATATATCTTTACTTGGACGACTGTCTAATTCAAGCAGAGAACAAGGACATTCTTCTACAGCATCTGGCATTTGTGAAAAGACTTCTAACATGCTTAGGGTACACAGTCAATGAAAAGAAATCAAAACTAGTACCCTCTCGAGATAATATTCCTGGGTGCAAGCTTAAATACAACTGCCCAGATGGCTCATTTCACGCCAGACAGACAACTGACTACCTATTTCAAAATGTTGGCAACAAGGGCCCAGTTATCTGCAAGAAAAATTCTGCAGGCTTTGGGCTTCATGGCATCCTGCATCCTACTAATTCCATATGCAAGACTGCATATGAGGAAACTTCAATGGTACCTAAAAATGGCCTCAAGCTAAATGCCAAAAAGTGTATAGTCATCCCCTTTGGCAAAAACAAAGTGCCCACAAATTACCACATAGGTGGTAATCCATTAAGTACAGAAGAAGTAATTAGGGACCTGGGGACCCAAGTTGATAGCAGTCTCTCATTTGACAACCACGTAGCCAAAGTGGTTAGAAAAACATTTTATATAGCTCACCGAATCATGAAGGGATTCACATCTAGATCAGGAGAGGTCATCGTGCCTCTTTACTCATCCCTCATCAGGCCCATAATTGAGTACAATGCCCCTTTTGGGATGTACCTTACCAGACACCTGCAGCAACTGGAAAGACCCCAAAAGTACCTCACCAGGAGAATCAAAGGGCTCAAACAGATGCCATATGCTGCCCGGCTAAAGAAACACCAGCTCTACTCAGTGGCATACCGCCTGTTCAGAGGAGATCTGTGCCTGACGTATAAAGCCATGTCCAACCCAGAATTAATGGACATGCTGCACCTCAGAAAATCCAAATCCCATCGAGCTACGCACTCGAGAGACTTGAACCTCAGCACTGAAATAAATAGGACATGCTGGAGGGACAGATTCATAACCCAGAGGCTCCCTTCACTCTGGAATAAAATCCCAGTCCAGGTTAGGCAGAGTCCCTCATTGACTCTCTTCAAGAGGAATCTTGATGAGTGGATGGGAGATCGTAGGTTTACCCCGGGTATCACTTCTGTGTCACTGTTAGACAGAGGAACAGTATACTAACCTCGAAAAAGGGCATAGCAAAATAAATTTAAAATGGGTGGCGAAAGCCAAACACATTCTGGCTAGGCTTATAAATGCCCTAGGGCAGATAGCCTAGTATGAACCTATGAACCTATAAAAGTGTTTGGACTCAACATTGCCACAGCCTGGAAACTATGATTACTCTCATTCCCTGCCTGCAACAGGAGTTTTGATGGTGGGCAAAGGCTTGTCACCAAAACAAGGGACAGCCATTCACATTACCCCCAGCCAGGCAGACACTAACAACAGATGCATCATATGCCTGGGGGGCCCACATGGCAGGAAGATACATTCAGGGCACATGGACCTTAAACCAAATGCATCTACATATCCATCAAAAAGAGATGCTAGCTGTTCAAAATGCCCTGACAGCCTTCAAGGACCTACTTCATGCAGGACAATTACTGTTAGACAGACAACACCATGGTCATGTGGTATATAAACAAGCAGGGGGCACACATTCTTACCCCCTTTGCAGACTAGCCATGACTTTGTGGGACACAGCATTGACTTACCAACTACATCTGCAGGCACAATTCCTGCCAGGAAGGCAAAATACTCTGGCATACGGACTAAGCAGAAACCTCATGGATCCCCACGAGTGGCAGCTGGATCCACAAGTCTTCAGCATGATAACAAGGAAATGGGGATGCCCGGACATAGATCTATTGGCCTCCCCTCACAACTACCAACTAAAAAGATTTTGCACAAGGATTTATCACAGACAAGCATGGAAAGTGGATGCCCTATCTTTCAGCTGGAAAAATCTATCCGTATATGCCTTTCCCCCACTGCCTCTCCTCCCCAAGGTACTCCTAAAGGTCAGACAGGAGCAGCCACAGATGATACTGATTGCCCCAGACTGGCCCCGCCAGTACTGGTATCCAATACTAAGGAACGTGTCTCAATGCCCAGCTTGGACTTTACCTCAAATATCTCATCTTCTGTCCCAGCAAAACAATCAGATCCTGCACAGCCAACTCAGGACTTTAAACCTGGCAGCATGGTGAATAATGTAGTCATACAAAACACACCTCTCAGTAAAGCTGTGATAGATGTCATTTTAGAAGCCAGAAGGCCTAGTACTAGAAAATCCTATGCAGGAAAATGGAAGAGATTCTGTGCTTGGAACCAGGCACAAGGAACTGATACAGCTGTGCCAAATATTCCTCAGATTTTGCAATACTTAACTGAGATGCTGGACAAAGGCCTATATTTTTCATCTATTAAAATTCATGCCTCTGCCATTTCAGCTCATTACAATACAGAGCCACCAATCTTTTCTCATCCCTTATTAAAGCAGTACCTCAGAGGAGCCAAAATTTTAAGGCCTCCAAGGAGATCACCAATGTCTGCATGGGACCCCAACTATGTCTTGGAAAAACTCACCCTGCCTCCTTTTGAGCCAGCTGCTACTGCTGATATAAAGTTTTTATCTTGGAAAACAGCTCTGCTCCTAGCAATAACTTCTGCAAGATGAGTTTCAGAGCTACAGGCACTCATGGCTGTAGAACCTTTTATCATTTTTTATCCAGACAGGGTCTCTCTGAGGACAAACCCAACATTTATGCCTAAGGTGGTGTCCATTGTGGCTCTTAATCAAACTATTCATCTGCCAACTTTTTATCCAAATCCACAGAACAAGAGAGAGAGAATTCTGCATTCTTTGGACGTACACAGACAGCTTAGATTCTACTTGGACAGAACCAAAGTTTTCAGAAAGACAGAGCAATTACTAGTGGTATATGCTGCAGGATCACAAGGAAAGGCTATGTCAAAGCAGACTATTTCAAAGTGGATAGGCCACTGCATTCGTTTCTGCTACTTGCACTATGGCAAGCCAGTGCCCAAGGGCATTAGGCCACATTCAACCAGAGCTGCAGCCACTTCAGCAGCCTTTCTCAGGGGAGTACCAACCAAGGGCATTTTAGAGGCTGCTACTTGGAGTTCAGTGCACACCTTTACAAAGCACTATCATCTGCCACTCTACTCTAAATCCAGGGCAGGCTTTGCCACTGCAGTTCTGCAGGGCCTCATAGACACTTCTAACGCTGTTTAGCTCCAGCCTCCCAGCCATAGCTTTGGGACTCTACCCAAATGTAATGATTGCAACAGTGAAACACGAAGAGAACATAGTACAGTTGTGTACACTTACCATAAATGTAGATGTTCGAGTGTATTCACTGTTGCAGTCTAGGTTACCCACCCACCATCCCCCTTTCTTCTGATGGAACCTATGTGGTGTATTTGCTTGTAGAGGAAGGTAAAGTTTATATTGGTGCATGTATTTATATACACACATATATATATATATATATATATATATATATATATATATATATATATATATATATATTATTGGCTACCCTTTTAGGGGGCACTTGTAATCTGGGGCAAGAAAAACTAAAGAAAATGGCGTTGGTCGCATTTTTTATACCCCTGATGTCAGGGAAGGGGCGACAGCAGCCGATGCAGGACCCAGGACTTTGGAATTCAGGCCGACTGAGAGCAACCTGCCAGCAGAATTACCCAAATGTAATGACTGCAACAGTGAATACACTCGGAGCATCTACATTTATGGTAAGTGTACACAATTGTACTTTTCCTTCCATTAAAAGAATTCCAAGGTGTGCAGTTGAGACCTATTTTATAGAAAGAACTATTCTTTACTTCTAAACACAAACTTGATAACATGGGGTATATAGCACACACAGACAGATGTGGTCTAACCTGTATGAAATCCGTTATTCAAACGGAAATCTCTTGAACTTCTGTACATCATATGGCACACAAATAACTTATTTGTTTTAAAGCTGCATTCCCTATATTCAGTACGTTTATGCTGAAAGGGAGCCATGGATTAGGAGCTGAAGTTGGATGGGTTAGTTAGGAGGAAGGGGGTGATAAAACAGATATAGGGAAGAAAATCAGACCGATTTGACAAATTAATGATTTGGTTTAGTGAATGGTGAGCTGCAGAAATTGGTATATGGGAACATCTGAGGAAGGACTAAGTTTACAATTTCAGATGCAACACTGCAAAGGGATATGAAGGAATCAGAGGTTGAAAAATGAGTGGTGGATGTTTCCTAGTTGGGTGGTAAGGAAATGGAGGCAGTGAAAGGGAGCATCGGACAAAGGGAAGATTGCTACCTCCCTAGACTGAAAAGGAATGAAGGACAGCAGAATGATATAAAGACGGGTTATTCAATGTGATATGTCTGAAAGACATGAGTGGAGATGCGGGAATGTGAATGGAGTGAAAACAGAAATGAGCAGAGTTGTGAAGGATAAAACCAGTTTGGGAGCAGCTCCATATGGAAATATTTTTCAGGCGAATGTGGATTTACAATAGAACAATAGATTGTATGCTGTTGATAAAACCTACAAAATGTATTGAAATCTCACTTAAGCATGTGTTGTTCTTTAATGTAGGTGGCATTTTTTAGCAAATGTAAAAAAAAAAAAAAAAAAAACGTACATAATAAGGTATCACAAATTTTATGGAAGTGCATATATCTTTTGGATGATTCCTACTGGAAATGTGGGGAAAAGGTGGCAGAATGGATGCACTTGTTCTTTGGAGGGCTCATTGGGCTTAAATGTTAGGAAAAGATAAACTATAACTGTAGTAAGTATTTCAGAAGAGATGAATTATTAAAACTCTCCATTTTAGCAGTGGGAGGGTTTGGGGCAGAAAACTGTGACAAGGGTGGAGATTGTTGGAGGTGAAAAAGATGACAAGGGTAAAGACTGATCCTTGCATGAAAGTTTGTTGTAATCAAAAGAAGATTGGAGAGGAAGGAGTGCTGTAATCTGATGTCCGTTTTCATTTTATCTTCTACATATGGGTTCGGAACCAACTCAGCCAATTACTACAGCTCACAAAAGACAAAAAAACTTCTGAGCTTAACCCTTACCCACAGTGCTCCCCTCTTAGTTACCTCAGATCTCATTCTTTGTCTTTTTTGTTAATCTACCCATTCCTTCAGTGAGTTTTGTTGCTGTTTCTGAAGCTTTGTGTGTGTGTGTGTGTGTGTGTGTGTGTGTGTGTGTGTGTGTGTGTGTGTGTGTGTGGGGTTTGGTACAACTGGCCTGTGGTTGCCGATTATCTACAAACTTTCAGTATGGCAGATAAACCTAAAGTCACTGGTTTCAAAAGCTGCAGAAATGCAGTAAGAAATTCCTGTGTCAGATGCACATTTGCTGTGTGTTTATTGCCTAGGGCCCTCTTCGCCTTCAAGAAGACTGCTCTGTATGCCACAATTTCAGTTACAGGGCACTAATAGAGAGATATAATAAACTTACTTTAAAGGGTTTGCATCCATCAGCCTTCAGTGAGGCCTTATCCATTGCTGACAAAGTCAAGAGTAAGACCGATGTGTCTTCTCCTTCCTCATCTTTGTCTTCCAAAGTTATGGAAAAAACAAAAAAGATAAGCTTATCGGTGCCTTCCACTCCATCTCCATTCTCAAAAAAGGCAAAGTCTTTGGTTCCTTTAGAACCCGTGGAACAGACAGACTTCTCTACTAAAACTTCTAAGGAACCGATTTTATTAGATTGGACAAAGTCTTCAGCATCTAGTGTTTCATGCAGGAGCATTTCGATTTTTCGACAGCAGAACTTTTGGCGCAGACATCTCTTCTATTATTAGCTATTTCAACATGGAGTAAACAAATTGATGGGACATCTGTTATGGCTCTTCTGAGGACATCATATTCATCTTCTGTCGACCACTTTGCAGGAAGGCTGCCTTTGCCCTTTCTGGAAAAGCCGGTCACCCTCCACCCTTTCTGTACGTTTCACCAAGAGCTTAAATGAAGATGCTGTGGAAAGGCCAGTGAATAAGATAATCTGGACGAGAGGGTTGTCAGTTACCTCTTCAGCTCCAGCCCCATCTGGTATGGGAGCAGATTCTTCCTTGTAACCCTCCAGGTTTTCCTCCTCTCGGCTTCTTTGGAAGCATCGGAGTTCTCTGCTGTGAACAGTCTGGCACAGACTGTATCATTTCTTGAGATATCCCTATCTTTGGAACCAATTCTTGCTCGGAGGTCTTCAGTCCCTTTGGATTCAGAGGCCTCACAGGGCTGATGTCTGTCCTGCCAGCTCCGGGGTCATGAGAAGACACCTATCTTTTCTAAACTGCCTCTGCACCTTGGGGCTTCAGCATGGATCAGCTCCGCTCCAGCTTCGGTCTCAGAGGCTGTCTCCTTGGAGTAGGGAGTGACCACAGTTCCGAGGCCATCTTTCTCAGTTTCGGGTTTCTTTTCCTCTTTTGTGGGGGGGTCCAGATTTTGAGGCCATGGTGAGAGCTCTGACTACTGCAGTCAAGTCAGCCCCTTCCACTTTGGCACCAGTATCTTATTCCTCCTCCCGCCCGGATATTCATCCTGGACAGTCAGCGAATGCCAAGACCACAGGAGTCTCAGGTAACAGTTCTCTCCTCTTCTGATACCTCCCCAGACCACCCCCATTGAGGAGGTCCCTAAAAAGGAAAAATTGCAAGAGGAAGCACTTGGATTCCCCAGAGGAATCAATCACTGAAGACATCTATTTCGATGAAGGTGAGTGATCCTCAAGGTCACCCCAGATGTCTACTTTGGAGATTTCCTGAAAATATTGAAACAGAGGGGTGACTGGAAGTCCCAAAATCACTGTTCCGAGGAGTAAGTGTACCTGCAAACCTTCGGCACTCTACCTTCTACATGTTGGGTGACCCCACCTGCTGATAAGCTCATTCAGCTGTTCTCTCGGTGGCATGGACGGCTCTTGACACTATTGAACGTACCCCCAGGAGACCTGACAAAATTTCGTCTGCCCCCTAAGACAAACAGTTCTGGGTCAGAGGATTAGCTGTTGATGCCATGGTCATGGTGGCAGCCACAAAGAAGGAACTGACCATCCACCCAACAGAGTCTCAGGTGATGGGTAGTTTTGGGAAGTGAGTCTATCTTCGACCTTTGCCTTAGGTTTTTTGAATTTCTTGGCACACTTCACCAGACTTCAGAGGGATCTGGTCAAGGAGTTATCGGATACCTTTGCAGGAACCATTTCTGAGGATGGCCAGGAAAAGGTGGCTTCCCAGTTGGCTACCCAGGAGTCTGTGTCCAGTTCATCCATGAAACTCATTGCTTATGGCAGCCGAAGGGACCACCAGAGCAGCTTGTTCAGGTGTTGCCATTAGGAGATGCACCTGTGTGACTTGTAGAGCCATTTAAGTCTTCATTTGTCAATGTACCCTTTGATGGATTGTCCCTGTTTGGTCCAAACGTTTTGAGAAACATTATCCAGGTGTGAGAAAGATGGAAAGACCCTTTCTGCTGTGAGCATACATTTTTCCAATCCTCAATGTGACCATTCTTTAGGAATCAGAGAAGCAGTGGAAAATGTGGTTTAAAAAGTCCCAAGGGCCTTTTCAAGGCACACGTGGAGGTAGTTCCCCCAAGGACAGAGGGGGGAACTTCAGTAAAAGACACCGCCCGCAAAATCAGGATTTCAGGGGATTCTTTCTCTGGTAAATCCTACAAGCGCTCCTGAAAGTAGGGCCATTTGTCTTCCTCTGGAAGCAATCTGGGGCCGCTTATCCCTGCACCAAAATGCCTGGCTACAAATAATATCGGATGCTTGGGTGCAGAGGATTATATCCAGAGGCTATACATTTCCCTTTTCTCCTCTTGTATGCTAAAAAATCTCTGAGGTTCCACCAAGTCAGAGGGAACAAGCAGTTTTAAAAATTAAAAAACTGCTAGAAAAAAGTCATCCAAGGAGTCCAGTCCCACCAGATGAGAGAGTCTGGAATTTACTCAATTATTTTTAGTGCCAAAAAAGACATGGAACTGGAGACCAATTTTGGATTTAAGTGTACGGATCAAATCAGTTTGCCAAACCAAATTCAGGATGGTCACGTAAGTCAATTCTTCCATTTTTGGGAAAAGACGATTGGATGTCCCCAGTAGATCTTCAAGGTGCGTATTACCATATAAAGATGGGCAAACTATCCAGAAGATTCCTCCGCTTCTGTCTGGGAGCCAATCACTTTCAATTCAGAGTTCTGCCCTTTGGTCTCACCACAGCCCCCAGGGTGTTTACCAAGTGTGTGGCAGTAGGAGCAGTCTAG
>NC_056739.1:333805941-333865941 GCF_019279795.1 Protopterus annectens
CAGTTGAAATCTCCCTGGCTGCTAGAACCAAAACTGGATCTTCTTTCTCACTCCTCTGGTCAGCCTCATCTGCACTCTCTCAATTTCCATCTTACCACATGGTATCTCTAGTTCTGATAATAGCCAAAGACTCTTGCTTATCTAAGATGGAAGTTCTTTTCTTGGCAGTCTTTTTTGAAGAGTCTACCTGAAAGGTTTATAGAAGTAAATGAAAAAGATTCTCTACAGGCTTTTTCACAGAACGTGGACCTCTTCTCAGCCCCCTTTTCTGAATTGCTGCACATATTGGAAACTCTGAACAAGGTTTTCTTTTCTTTTTATTTTTGACAGTTTTAAGTGCAACTGGCCTCTTCAGTTCTCATCATGGCTTTCAAAATAACTCTGACGAAAGCTTTGCCGAACTTGTGTGAAGCCAAAGCGTTATTCTTGTTATGCTGTACAGTGAAAAATCTTGGCCCCTCCATGGAATTTAAACTTTGTTTTAGAGGCTTTGAAAAGACCTACCTCCTGTCTTACCAGCCTCTTTTGAAGTTTTAAAATTTCTTTCTTGGGAAAACTCTGATCCGATCCAGCTTGACCTATAGGTTATCGGATATGACTTTGATTTGACATCAGCTATCTCAAAATCGTCAGTCCGAGAGCTCTGCATCTATCCATAATATCCTGCTCTACTACTTGCTTCTCAGATCTTTTCTGCCATCAAGAGTGGATTATGGTCTTCTGAGCTCTAAATACCTTTTTTTTTCTTTTCTTTTTAGGTAGCAGTAGGCATTTCTGTTTCTCCTTCATCCCTAGTTTTTGCTGTGTTTTTTTTTTTATGTAGAAGCCATACGTTGAGTAGGTTATAGGTTGGATGTAGTAATCCCTTTTTTCTCTGTGCTTTTCATGGCTTGTGCATTCCCACTTTTTATTGTTCCTTGTAATCTTTTTTCTAAGTGTGAATAGTTAGCTAGGTTCTTGGGTTCTTTGTACTATTACTATAACTGATAGGTTTTAGAATAGTTCTGGTTTGCCTTTACATAAGTTATTTTATTTTTTTGTGTGTTTGTATTGCTTATTGCTAAATTTGATAGGTGTGTTTTTTTGTGATGGTGGTCAACTTTTACGGAGAGAAAAAGCTGTATTTATAGTGTGTGTTGTGTGCAGACACATTGCCGCTCCAAGATGCTCATGATCGCTGTGTTTACTGTTCAGGTTCTGTCCATTCAGAAACAGACTGTTAAACCTTTGCTGCTTTTAGGGCCTGGTCTGTTAACGAATGTTAAGCCAGACTTGTCATGGAAGGGATGCTGTATCCATTTCAGCCTCTTTGTCCACTCCCTCTTCTAGCAAGAGAAAAGGGAGAAAGAGCTGTTGAGACACTAACTCTCAAGTCTTATAGTAAGGACTGAGGTGATCAGAAATTATCTTCTTTGTCCAAAGGGTCAGCTATAGCTGAAAGTTCACAGAACTACTGCATCTCTGGTTCTGATACTGTTTGGTACAACAGATCTTGTTCAGCCTCATTCTCTAGTCCTAGTGATGTCAGTAACCCTCAGTTCATCTAATCTCAATATTTCCATTCCCTTCTTGGTGAGCAGGTTGCATTCCACTTTCTGTCCCATAACGCCAGCAGAATTCTCTCCGTGGGCTGTTCTCTTCCTTGCCCCAGGTTCAAGTTTCTCCTGTTTGGCTCCATTCCTCTGATCTGATTCCAGTTAGAAAGTCATCTAAGCTACCATTAGTGGCCTGTTATGTTTTTTGGGAGCAGTAAGCCATCAGATTGGGAACAGCTGATGCATTCCTCCTTGCAGGCCCAAATATACCTAGGAATTCACCCATCCTCCTTCCCTTTTTAGTGAAGCCTCAACACTCCAAACTCTTCTTCCTCCCTAGTCCCTTCAGTAGCACAGTTTACAGGTTTGGTTGTGCTGCCCTCTTCCCTGTCAGCTACTGCTTGGCTGCTTCAAGCTCAGACTTCTCCCTTGGTGTTCTGTACTCCAGTTTTGTCAGAGATGAACATGCCTCAGAGTTGTGTTCGGGGTCAACTGTCTGGGATTTGGAATCATCCTTTCCCTTGAGGACTTTGGCACTCAACAGTTCTTCTCCAGTGTGTGTACTGGATACTGCCTACTTGGCACTGGATACTGGTGTCTTCCTCGGGTCCTCTGATTAGAGGAGTACTGGGTCTGGTTGCCTGACTTTGGCTTTTGATGCCAGAGAGGGGAGCTTTGTTAGCAGCATCAGATGCTTCTCTTCCCAAGCTTCTAGGCCTGCAGATTTGTACCAGCTGACTACATGAGAAGCCTACACCTTTGAGTCCCCAGGTTTCATTGCATTCAGAGCCCCCCATTTCTTGGTGTCTCTTCCCATTTGTCTTGGTTGGTGGGGGGGATGTAAGAGCAAGTGCAACACTAAGCACTTGTATTCCACTATTGAATCCCTCACAGAGGACACTGACCTCATTGACTCCTTTTGGCAATTTATATGAGTTATTGAAACAGTATTGGGGATTGATCACAGAGGACCCTTCCCCAGAGGAGTCTATTTCTAGAGGCTTTCAGTGCTTGGCCTGTCCTTGTCCTCGGTGGAGCCTCCTCTAGATGCCCTTGTAGACCTTGTGTTAGCTTGGAGAAAACCTGATGTTGTGGAACCATTTCCTAGGAAACTGGATAGGATTTTGGCCCCTCCTAAGGACAGACTCCATTGGAGTAAGGGTCTAGCGGTTGATGCTGTCATGGATGCGACTTCCACAAAGGATATCTCTCAGGAGAGTTCAGTCCATCCACCCAACACGAGGTCCCAGGCTGTGGACAACTTAATAAAGTGTGCATTAGCTTCAGCAGACTTTTGCATATGCTCAACTGCCTTGCCTATTTAACAAAACTTCAGTGAGATCTGGAGGCTGAAGTGTCACAGGTGGTGAAGACGCAGAAGACCCTAGAGACTTGGGCGACCATACAACCTGTCATGAATGTTTTCATGTAACTGTTGTCTATTGTCTGATGGGGCATCCTGAGCATCAGGCACTGGAATGGCCATTTTCTGTCATACCTGGATGCACATGTACAATTTTGAGCACTGCTTTAAGGTAATCTTCATCAATGCTCCTTTTGACAGTTCTCTTTTGGAATGGGAATACTGCCTGCTGTCAGAGTGCATTTTGTCCACTCCTCGATAGTCATACTTTCTATGAATCAGAAAAAGGGCATTTGACTTTCCTTTTTTAAGGAAGGCTTTCCTCGTAGCGGAGGTGTAACCATAATGGATGCCACTCAAGCAGCACAGGCAGTCTACGGAACCAAGGCTTCAATGGTCCATTTCTCATGGAGGCATTTTCAGCACACCTGAACTGTTGCCCAATTGACATGCTCTGGAGATGGTCTGCGATTGCCTGGCTCTCTACTGAAGGGCACGGGAGGCCATCACTTCAGATGTATGGATGTTTGAATTTAGTGTCCAGAAGCTATATAATTAATGTTTTATTTACTCCAAAAGATTTCTGAAAGTCTGTAACAGACGTACCACCTGTTAGAAAGAAACGGAGGTAATCTAGAAGGCTCGAGTCTGGGTCTATCCCACCTGTGACCCAGAAGGTGACGGTACTAACAAGAAATAGAGTGCAAAGAATTAGCTAGCAGATCTAATACTCTCTCCGATACCCTCCTTGTAGGAAGAATATAGACACCTTATTGAAATTTCGAGTAGTTTATTCAGTTAAGTAACCAAACCAGGAGTTTGGAAAAAGCAGTCGCCAACCACGAAGTAGTAATCCACAAAACTTTATTAACGCTGCCAACACACACCGCGTTTTCGTCCTCAGACTTCATCAGATAATAGTCCACAAAAATACACATGCTTATATAAAAAAATATAAATAATTAACTAATTGACCAATAAAACCTTTGCATAAATTAGTGGAATAAATATATATGTAAGGACAAATAAACAGTTTAAAAACATAATATAAAAACCACATTTACTAACTGTTTAACAATAAATACCAAATTAATAAATATGTATATGTGTAATATATAATAAATATGTATAGAAAAAAATATATAAATGTATTTATAAAAAATTCACCTTTTGAACAGTTAAAAGAATAAATGTATAAAAACTAGTGCAATGCTACCCTCTAGTGGCTGATAACAGGAAAAACCTTTATAATTTAGCTGCTCTTAGTTTTAATAATGGTGCAAGTGAAATACTTTCATTCAGACCAGGGTGCCTTCCTGCATCCAAAAATTCCTGCCAATATAGCTAGCTCCCTATATTCAAGACTGGTTTCCCACAACCTCCCCCCCCCCCAATATCTTTGGGAACAACCTCAAGTACAAAAAAAGTTGCTTTGACACATTACTGTGTATGTTTATACAGGGCATTCTTATCATTGTTTTTATTTGTATCATAAAATGTTCATAAATCCGCCATTTTAGGCGTCAGTCTTCCCTATATAAAAGACACAACATGCCTCACAGGATACCAGATAGACCAAACCACTGGAGTTGCAGTTACTATGACATGTACTATGAACATATTTATTCCTACTTTTGATACACACCTTATCAGTATTTGTTGTGTATACACTGTGCACATGCCCCACATTTGTAGGTATCCGGCCTCCTGGCCTTTTGAACAGGCTTCCTTTTTTCTATTAATTTCTTTAAATTAATTCCTTTTTTAAAAACAATATTTAAAGGCTTGTGTCGCATGTCCTTTAAATCAGTGAGAGAGGTAAACCTGTCCCATTCCTTTTTAACCACCTTTATTACCTGATGGGAATCAGTATTATATTCCAAGGTAAATACCCAAAGAAATTTGTCATCCTTAATATTAACATTGTTAGAGTTTAACTGAATACTTTTATCCAACAAGGGCCTAAATCTTGATGCCCTTTGACTTTTAATATATAAAATTGTATCCTTCAATAATTCATCTAGGTAACCCCTTTCTAGAAAAGGTTTCTTAGAAAAAGACATTCTTCATCAAAGTCATCATCCAGAGAGGTGAGCCTTCTAGCCCTAACCAATTGCCTTTTGAAAATACTTTTTCTCTGTGAGAAAGGGTGTAGGCACTCTCAAAATGGAAGACTTTTAATATCACCATTAAGTTTAATAATACTCCCATCCAGAAAGTCAACTTTATCAAAGGAGACATTACTAGTGAAATGTAAAAAAGATGTGGTGGTTAAGATACTCCAAAAATTCTACTAGTTTTTCTTGGAATCATTCCAAAAAATACAAATATCATCCAAAAAGCGTCTGTATAAAGACCAACAATCACAGAATCTAGAATTAAAGATATGTTGTTTCTCCCACCAGGCTAAAATGATGTTAGCATAAGTTGATGCACAGTTAGCGCCCATGGCTACCCCCCTTACCTGGTGAAAATATTCACCACCATAATAAATGAAGTTATTTTTCAAAACCATGTCCATCAGATTTAAAATAACCTGCAAATCGTCACTGGAAGTTCCAGTTTTATCCACCAAAGCGGCTTCAAGTCAAGCTAAACCCTCTTCTTGGGGAATAACGGTGAATAGATCTTTAATATCCACTGTTACAAAAATGATGTTGTCATAAATCTTATTCATATCTATACCCTGAAGGAATTCCCACGAATCCTTAAGGATAGTTTTCTCCGTGTTCCAAAGTTTTTTAAATTTTACATCCAAGAATTTTGCTAATGGCATAGTTTTTGAGCCCTCAGCCGACACTATGGGTCTAAGAGGGGGGTTTAACTGTTTTTTTATGGACCTTGGGAATCCCAAACATAGTAGGTATCCTAGGTTGGGAAACCTGTAAACATTTGAAGGTGTCTGTATTAATTAGTCCTTCCAACAACATATCATTTAGAGCTACCTCTATTTTCTTGTATGCCACATGGATCTCATTCTTAGAAACCCTAATGTAGGTAAAATGGTCTCCCAAAATTTCATTAATCTTCCCTTCATAAATGCCCTGGTCCATAAGTAGCGTACCCCCTCCTTTAGGTTTCATAACCCTGATCTGTGAGTTTTCCTGTAACTCACTTAAAATATTTCACTCATTTTCATTTAGGTTGTATTTTTTAGATTTACCTACAACCTTTCTTAATTCATTCTCCGCTATAACTTCATAATTCTTCAGTTGAAAGTGTATAGGTGGATTATATTCACTTTTACATTTTAAGCAGGCCTGTGTATCTATTTTGGTTTGTCCCTGAAACATAGCTTCCAAATTAAGTTGTCTGATGAACATTTTGAAATCCAGTAACAGCCTAGTAATATCACATTTTTATATGGCACAAATTTAAAACCCCTGGAAAGTAAACTAAAATGATCAACAGTTCAATACCAGTGTAGTTAAAAATGTTGTAATTCCTATAAGTAACTATATTGTTTTCACTAGTAATTTAATCAAAAGCCCTCACAGGGTAATCATTTTCCAAAGGTGTATCTACCCTTTGGTCCTGAGTGAATACCTCTGATGTCAATGAAAATATTGCTGTTTCATCATCCCACTGTGTCCCCCTCCCCTCCCTCTCCTCTGAGGTGGATAGTAATATTGAGGAACCCTCTGGTTCATTAATCTTTCTGAATGCCGGGGAGGGGGACACTCTAAAGGGTTTGATTGACTGGCGGTGTCACCCTCCTCTTCTTCATCAACAATATCTAAACACTCAACATTTATTTCATTCCTCTCTCAACTCTTAATATTTTTGCTGTTTTTCCTAGATGCAGGATATTATTGCCTTTCTTTATACTCCAGGATGTCCCTGTTCATTTTTTTAATCTTCCTGTTAATATTAATTGAACATGATTCATCTGTCTTATCCATCATAGGAAAATATTTATTTCTCTCCGCTTCAACAGTATGTAACAAATCATTTGTAATACAGTTGTTTAAATGTACTATAACAGTGGATGTTATGTGATCCTATCTCGCCTACATTCTGACTGATGGGCTCGGAGCCGATCCCTCGGCTCCGACTCGGCACGCTTATGCTATAGAGCGAGGCCTCTAATTGGCTGAGCTATCTTTATCCCAGGATGCACCACCACTAATCCCCCAGATCTCGTTTGCCGCTTACAGAGCTTGGACGTGGTCTCAACATTGGCTGGGCTAAGTACTATATTTATAGTCTCTTTTCCTGTCAGTAGTTCACTCATTTCAACCCAAAAGCTGTTTTAACGGCTATTTTTTGTGTACGAGTGTGTTTCTGGTTGTTTCATTAAGTTTTGCTTAAATTTTCCTGTCAGAGAAGGTTCCGCTGTTAGAGGGCCTTCCCTGTACTAACTACTTTAGTGGTTGTGTGTGGGTCAAGTACCCGTTTGAGTTAGAGGGTCTTGACCCTCCTTGTGTTTCCCTTTCTCTTTCTGTGTGTAAAAAAAAAGTTTTTTCAGTTTAATATTCTGAGTTACTGGCATACTTATTTGTACCTGTGTCTTAAAGTTTACTGTTGTGGTCTGTTTTTTCTTGTAGAACTATGTCTAAGGAACATAAACCCTCCGGGTTTAAAAAGTGCACGAGGTGTGGGTTCAAAATGTCCATAACGGACGACCACTCCTCGTCGCCTATTGTCTTGGCGCCAAACATCTCCAGGAATCGCAGTGTATGCCATGCTTTTCCTCCCGAGTCCTCCAGGAGATGAAAACAAATTAATCCTCAAAGGATTAATCAAGCCTTCTTCGAGGAGGCTTTATCTTCCTCTCCTCCTTCTAAGAAGAGAGCGCCGGCTCCGACCAGTCAGTCGGAACCGACGGCTAAAAAGCTAAGCAGACTTCTCCATCGGCTCCACGGACTTGGAGCCGAGGTCGGAACGGTCTACCTCGATGCCTCCAGCCTCGACCCTCTGGTTTCGGAGCCGAGGTCTGGGGCATCGAGGCGGGTCACCCTCATCGGCTCCACTGATATTGGAGCCGATAAGGGTCATCGGCTCAGACACTTCCCCCGCAGAGCCGAAGTCCTTATCGGCGCCGAGGGAAATTTCCTTGAAGTTTTCCTCGAGCCGATAATTGTTGAGTCCTTCGAGCCGGGTCCCGCGCCCTTCGGAGCCGATGGAGAAATCGGTTCGGGCCCGATCGGTATCCTCGAGATCTTCCAGGATGTCTGATTCGGACATCGACAGGGTGCTCCTTCGACTCTTCCAGTCTCTGGTGTTCCAAAGATGGTTTCGCTCCAGCCCATTTGGCTTCGGAGCCGATGGTCCACTCCTTACTGTACTTCCTCCTCCAACAGCTTCGCACCGCTGGAGCAGGTGTTGGTGGAACCAGTGGAGGTGTTAGGGTCAGGTCCGACCCTTGCTCCGACTCCGCTCCTGGGTCGGAGTTCAGTGCACGGACTTCTTCCTTCGGCCCTGGGGAGGCTTCGATTGATACCTTCGGTCCCAAGTCTCCCTCTTGGTGCCGGCGGGAGTACCGCCCACTGTCGTGGCCACGGAGGGGACCTTCCCAGGATTCTGGTGGTCCCGCCTTCAGGGCTATGAGGAGTGCTCTAGCCAAATCTTCATTGGCTACCTCCACAGTTTCCCCAGCTCCTTCCCTACATTTGGAGACTGGGTCGTTGACAGTTCCCCTGTCCAAGAGACAGCGGAGCCCCTGGGCCTCAGGTTACCCCGCTGGGGTTTCTCCCTCCTGGAGGTCCTTCTGAAGCCTCTTCGAAGAACCTCCCAGGAAGAAAACGTGCAAGAGGAAGCACGTTGACTCCTGACGAAGTCTTTGACATCTGACACCGATCTCGATGATGCAGAGGGGTCCCCAAGTCGTCCTCGGATGATGTCTCCTTTGCAGACATCCTGGAAGCCCTAAAACAACGAGGCGGCTGGCAGTCCAAACCTCCCTCTGCTGATGAGTCTGTGTTCCTGAAGGCCTTCGGGGCTCAGCCCTCCGCCTCCTGGGTGTCTCCGGCCTTCCTCGAGCTCTTGGATTTGATCTGTCGAAGGCGTGGGAACACCCGGACTCTGTGGAACTGGTGCCCGCCGTCCAAACAAATTTCTTTCTCGCCCCAGATAGAGAGTTCCTTTCCAAAGGTGTGGCTGTGGATGCTATGGTGGTGGCATCTGCTACACAGCAGGATGTAGCAGAGGCTTCTACGTCCGTCCATCCTCCTAATAAGGAGTCTAGGAGCATGGATCGGTACGGCAAGCGCACCCTAAGTTCAGCGGCCTTTACCCTGAGGTCTTTGAACTACCTGACGCACTTTACGAGATTCCAGAGGGATCTGATTAAGGAGCTGTCCGATACCCTCTTAGGTAACCTGCCTGAGGAGCTGGCCCAGACAGTTGGATCTCAGCTGGCTACAATGTCATCCATTTCGAACTCGTCCATGAGGGTCATTTCATGCGCCGAAGGGCGAGTAGATGGCGGGTACAGGCATTGCTCTACGGAGACAAGCCTGGCTCCACCTGTGTCATTTTATGGAGGCCTTCAAGTCTTCATTCGCCCCTTTGTTGGGTCCTCCCTGTTTGGGCCCAAGGTGAAAGACACACTTACCCGCTGTGAACAGGAGGGTAAGACTCTGACTGCCGTAGGGGCACGATTTTCCACTCCCTTCGGCCTTATCCCAAGGCTAAAAGAGGAGGGAAGATGTGGTTCCGAGATCGCAGAAGTCTTACCCTCTCAGCAGGAAGGTTCCCCTCCAGAGGCAGAGGAGGGGAAATTCATCAGGAAGACGCCGCCCCAGAGGCAGCAGAGGCCCCGCAACACTGGAGACCGCGAGTCCTTTCGTGGCTCTTCAGCTTTTCATAGTCCCTGAGGGATTGCCCGACTGTGCTGCTCGAGCCAGTCGGGGTCGTCAAGCACCTAAAGGCCTGGGAAGGGATCACTCAGGACCGATGGGTGCTTCAATTATCGCCGGAAGTTACTCCATCCCATTCTGTTGTCCCCTCAGTCCAAAAGAATCCCAGACCCGCCACCCAGTCAACGGGATACCGCAGCCATAGAAATTTCAAAACTGCTGCAAAAGGAGCCATCCAACCGTCCCCGCAGACCAGATCGGATTAGGGACTTACTCAAGATTCTTTTTGGTGCCAAAAAAGACCGGGGACTTGAGGCCCATTTTGGACCTAAGCAACCTAAACCGCTCAGTCAAGAAGTCCAAGTTCAATGGTCACTTTACAAACCATTCTCCCATTGTTGGAGAAAGGTGTTTGGATGTGCTCCATAGACCTCAAGGACGCCAGATACCATATCAAAATACATCAAACGTCCAGGAGACACTTGCGCTTCAGCCTAGGAGGCAGTCATTTTCAGTTCCGTGCGCTGCCCTTTGGTCTCACCACAGCCCCCAGGGTGTTCACCAAATGCTTGGCAGTAGTGACTGCGCACTTGAGGAGACTAGGATTCCAGGTGTTTCCATCTAGACGACTGGCTTCTAACTGCCAACTCCAAGCATCTACTTCTATGGAGCCTGCAAGCCACAACATCACTGGGCAATTCCCGAATCACCTTCAATTGGCCAAAGTCTGTGTTACGCCATCTCAAAGAATAAGATTCATGGGGCAGAGATAGATTCAAACCAGATGCGGGTCTATCTACCTGCAGACAGAATTCAGATCATACAAAATCAGGTTCGAGCCTTACTCCCAGGTCCAAAGCCCCAGCCAGAATGGTCATGCAGCTATTGGGATCGATGTCTGCCACAGTTCTGCTAGTTCCCTTGGCAAGGTTACACATGAGAATCCTCCAGTGGCTTCTTTCAACTTAGTGGTCCTTTCAGGAACTCCTCTCAATCATCTAATATGGATCACAGAATCTTGCAGACGGGACCTTCGCTGGTGGCTAGTGTCCTCCAATTTGGATCAGGGACGACCCTTTGTTCTTCCTCCTCCGGCCACTTTGACCACGGACGCCTCCCAGACGGGTGGGGGGCATTCCCTGGGCAGGTCAGTCCAGGGCAAATGGCATCCGAAGAGACCTCTCTCCACATCAACATCCTAGAAATGAGGGCAGTACTCCTGTCCCTTCAAGCCCTTCACTCTTACCTCCCTCTGGGCGTAATTGTTGTTTACTCAGACAACATGTCAGTTGTCTGGTACCTGAACAAACAGGGAGGGACCAGATCCTATCCTCTTTGCAGAGAGGCGATGAGGGGCTGGGAATGGGCAGTCTCACCAAACGCTTCCTAGTGGCTACTCACATACCGACAAATCCAATGTCATAGCCGACAGGTTGAGCAGAACCATCCTCTCCTCACGAATGGTCTCTGAACATGACTATTACAAGACAGATTTTCAGCGAATGGGGAGTTCCAGTGCGACCTCTTCGCGACTCCTCTGAATGCTAAGTGCAAAGATTTTTCTCCCAAACCCCAGCTCCGGGAAGAGCCCTATGGACGCTAGTCCATCCTTGGCCCACCGCCTGCTTTATGCCTTCCTCCAGTTCCTCTCCTACCCAGGGTAATTCAGAAGGCATCTCTCTTAGCCAGCAAGATGATCTTAATTGCTCCTTACTGGCCTCGCCAAGTCTGGTTTCCCTATCTTCGCAAACATGCTCTGCCAGGTCCATGGTTCCTGGACCAGGTCCCAGACCCACTGATTCATCAGTCGGGACTACTACACCAGTCCCTACACACATTAAAATCCACGGCCTGGCTCCTCCTCTTCCGACCATAGTCAGGAGACATGCACTAGACCCAGATGTAGTGCACATATTGTCTTCAGCCCACAAGTCTGCTACGAAGAAACTGTATTCTAGCAAATGGAAAAGGTTTGCTATCTGGGCTCAACTCCGGGCCTGGACCCCATTTCTACTCCCGTGGCAGAAGTACTCAAGTTCCTGACCTCTTTTCAACCAAGGCTCTTCTGTTTCTACCATCAAGGTACAATTGGCAGCATTTCTAATTTTCATGAATCCATAGACCCACCCTTAATGAGCAACAGGTTGTGTAAGACCTTCTTGAAAGGTGCTGCTCTATTAAGACCTCCGGTTTCTCATCCTGCACCTCCAAGGGATCTCGATATAGTATTACGTGCCTTGACTTCTTCCCCTTTGAACCGCATCTACCTGTGATTTAAAGTTTCTATCATGGAAGACAGCTTTTCTAGTGGCAATTACTTCAGCCAGAAGGGTTTCAGAACTTCAAGCTTTGTCAGTGAAACCCCGTGCTTGGTTTTTCATACAGACAGGGTTCCCTCAGACCAAATCCTTCTTTTGTTCCTAAAGTCTGTTCTACTTTATGCTTGCAACAGTCATTAGAGCTCCCAGTTTTTTTCCCAAAATACTCCAATAAAGCGGAATTTATTTTCCACACACTAGATGTCCACAGGCAGTTACATTTTCATTTGGATAGGACCAAACAATCAAGGAAGACAGATCAGTTGTTTGTGTCCTTTGCAGAAAACAAATTGGGCAACGCGGTCACAAAGGTCACTATTGCCAAATGGATCAGGGACTGTATTACTCAAGCTTATATTTATTCTAACAAAGAGCTTTCCACCTCTGTCAAGGCTCATTCTACAAGGGCTATGGCTACTTCGGTAGCATTTCATTCTAAGCTTGCTATTAGTGACATTTGTGCTGCTACATGGTCTTCCCCGCACACCTTCATTTCTCACTACAAATTAGATGTGGCATCTAGAGGACGAGCTTCATTTGGTTCCACAGTGCTTAGGAGTGTTTTCCAATGAGCTACCCGGGATTTAGGTGCTAGGGACGCTGTCCCATCAGTCAGAATGTAGGCGAGATAGGATCACATAACATCTTTTAGTTATGTACTCACCATAACTTCAGATGTTTGGGATCCATCTCGCCTACATTCCTAATAACCCACCCTCCTTCCCCCTTCCTTGGAGATCAGAGGATATCAGAAGGTCCGAATCCTGTTGTTTCATCTTGAAACATCTAACAATGTTATATGATCAAGCTATGCATGTGTGCATGAATGCGGACAAACAAAATCTGGGGGATTAGTGGTGGTGCATCCTGGGATAAAGATAGCTCAGCCAATTAGAGGCCTCGCTCTATAGCATAGCGTGGTCGGAGCCGAGGGATCGGCTCCGAGCCCATCAGTCAGAATGTAGGCGAGATGGATCCCAAACATCTGAAGTTATGGTGAGTACATAACTAAAAGTTAAGTTCATCCATTCTAGTTTCATTACTTCTAATAACCATCTTGACCACATCAAGCCCACATCTGTTAAAGATCTTCACAAGGTCATTGTAGAAAACAGAACTATTATTAATGTTGTTGGGGAATTTAAACACACTCAAACCTTTGGGGACAATTCCCCTTCTCAAACACTCCCCTACGTAGTCATCATTTTTGAGAGTCTTAAACTTCCCCAAAACGTCGTCTAGTTTATTAATGTTATTTCTATATGTGTCATTATTTGCTTGACCATTAATGACACTATTGTTTGCACTCGACTCAAAGTTAATGTTAAAATTGGTATTAAGCCACTCAGAGATGTTTTTTCTCTGTTGAGTCACTTTTAAATTATTAAAGTCACCTTTATTTCTTGAATTGGAAACAATTCCGCCAGTGCCATTACTGCCGTTTGTATCAATCCTGCTGGCGCCATTCTCTTTAGAAGAGAATAAGTGAGGAGTGTCCAAAATATTAAATGAGTCTTTTTCCTTAGCTTTAGTGGATCCATTTACATATATATATATATATATATATATATATATATACATACACACACACCATTTTCTCCAGTCTTTCTTGCCGCGCGGTGCCCAAAGCAGAAGAGGTTCGCAAGTGTCGGTCGGCTGACTCCCGAGATTTTCAAATTCGAATTTCAGACCGAAGTCTTCTATGAAGCTAAGTACCCCGTTGGGGAAACTTTTCTTGCCTCAGACCGATGTCAGAAAAAGTTAACAATTGTATTTCTTGTGGGAAGCAAATACCTCATAAGGATTTTCATTCTTATTGCATACCTTGCCTAGGGCCCAGACCAAGATGTCACTAGTTGTCGTTTTTGTGCTAGGTTTAATAAACGTACTGTTAAAAGGCGCTTTGATTTCGCATGACACTACTTCGGTAGAAAATTTAATTATAGTATGCCGTCGGAGCAACCGACTACCTGCATGCACAAAAAACGCAAGGATAAGGACAAGACAGCCCAGGCCTAAGCCAGATTCCGAGGCCTCGGCTGGTCCGGTGTCCGGTCCTCAGTGAGGCTCCGACACAGCCCCTGACTACTGCAGATTTTGAACCAGAGACCGCTTCGGAACTTCTGACAGAATGTACCAGGCCGTCACAACCATTTTGTTCAGGCCCTACCGACTACTTTGCTGATAAAGATGCTGGTACTGCTGAAGCGCCTTCGGTTTCTGAAGGCGTTTTCAGACCAACGATGCTTACCATTAAAACATATCCTAAGATGAAGACTCCTATTAAATCTAAAAGGACTGCATTTCAGTCCCCTGTTCAAGGCCCCATGCCTAAGAAACAGATACTCAAAATGGCTGAAGATTTGATCTCTTTAATCAGGGGTTCCCAGCCTCCTCCTGACAAAAGACCTAGACAAGAGAAAGATTATGCATCCTCTGAACAAGTGTCCATTTCTTCAGCCTCTTCTTAAGACCAAGATTACTCCTTCTCACCTTATGAAGATTCTGATGCTGAGGATTCCATTCCCTCAGCTTCACCTCCTGAAGACTATTCCTTTGGGGAAACTTTAAACACTATGAGGGAACATTTCCACTGGGAAGGTCAGGATTATTCTGACTCGAAGAAAAGGCTCAGAGAGTTTCTTTTACTCCCCCAGCACAGACCACTTGCCATCCCACCCGTGTTAGACATTCTGGATGATGTTTACTTAGAATCCAGTTTGAACCCAGACTCTCTACCACCTGCTCCGGCCAAGCCTGACAGATACTACAGAGTGCCTGATTCCCATAAATTTCTCTATAAAAGTCCTGTTGCTAACCCAGAGACAATCTCCCAGGGTCCCAAAGGGGCTAAGGCTTCTATGGCTAAAAATCCTGTACCCTCTGAAAGGGATTCCAGAGCACTAGACAGATGGGGGAAAAAGGTTTACACCTCAGCCACTCTAGCTATGAGGGCACTAAATTGCCAATTCCACATGCTTAAGTATCAGCAATTTCTAATCTCACAGTTAAAGCAAAGAATCACCACTCTCCCTCAACAGTCTGAATTGAAAGAAATGCAGGATTTGTTGCATGCAACTGAACAGGTGGGCAAACACACCTTACAATGTGGGTTTGATTCTCTGGAGGCCTCCTGCAGAGCAGTTGTCACTGGGTCTGTTATATGTAGATATGCTTTGTTAAAGGAACAAACTCTGCCTGATCATGTTAAAGCACAGCTTCTAGATGCTCCCTTACAGCAGGATGTTTTTTGGAGTTCAAGCAGAAGTTGTTTTAAAGAAAATGGAGGATAAGGCAAAAATCTATGCAGACAGTCAAAGATTTCCTACAGGTACAGCCCCCTCGTTTTAGCAGAAATTGGCCAACAAAAAATTGGTCCTTTCCAGCAACTGACAGACCACAGAGGGGTAAATACAGATGTCCAAGAGGCAGAGGACAACCACAAGCCCAGTACAAACCTCGACAATGGGGCACTGCAACACAGAAGGGAGGAGAAGATGGGTTCCAACCTACCAGAAGGCAAACTCAATGACTTGCACCTCATCTGGCCAAGCAACAATCTCTTGGCAGCCCCCTTGGGAGGAAAACTCACACGTTTTTCAGACAACTGGCACATTGTCACAAAGGACAAATGGGTCCTAGACATAAATTCACGAGGATACAGATTCCATTTTCACACCTTGCCAATGAAAAGAGGAATGCCAAACCTGCCACAAAATCAATGGGCAGAGGCACAAAAACAAATTACAGCTCTCCTGGACATGAGAGCCATTCAACTGGTACCTACTTGAGAGCAAGGCCAAGGATTTTACTCAAGACTCTTTCTAGTTTCCAGAAAGGATAATGCCTGGAGACCAATTCTGGACCTTTTAATACTAAACACCTTCTTACAAGTACCCAAATTAAAGATGCTAACACTACAGCAGCTTCTTCCCATGTTGGGCAAGAAAGCATGGCTAGTAATGTTGGACCTCAAGGAGGCATACCTGTATGTCCCTATCAGACAAAGTTGCAGAAGATTCCTCCGTTTCATTGCAGGTTCAACCCATTACCAATTCTCTGCACTGCCCTTTGGCTTATCTACTGCGCCCAGGGTCTTCACAAAATGCCTGGCACCAGTAATTGCATACTGCAGACAAAGAGGAATTCAAATGTACTCATACCTGGACGACTGCCTCATCCAAGCAGAAAGCAAGGACTTCCTCTTACAGCATCTGGCTTTTGTAAAACATCTTCTAAGTTGCCTAGGGTACACAGTAAGCGAAAACAAATCAAAAATAGTACCCTCACAAAATATGACATTCCTGGGTGCCAGCTTGAATACAACAGCCCAGAAGGCTTATCTGATGACAGACAAACAACTACAACTGACTCAATATTTCAAAACAATGGCAACAAAGACCCAACTATCTGCAAGAAAAATTCTGCAGGCCTTGGGCTTCATGGCATCTTGCATACTACTAATACCATTTGCAAAGCTGCATATGAGGAAATTACAGTGGTACCTAAAAAGCGTATGGTCTCAACGCAGCCACAGCTTGGACACAATGATATCTCTCATTCCCTGCCTACAACAGGAGTTTCTATGGTGGTCACAGGCATGTCACCTCAACAAGGGTCAGCCTTTCACCTTGCCCCCAGCCAGGCAAACTATGACAACAGATGCATTGGACTACGCCGGGGGGGGGCACACATGGCAGGACAGTGCGTTCAAGGCGTATGGACTGCAGATCAAAGGAATCTGCACATCAATCAAAAAGAGATGCTAGCTGTACAGAATGCTCTGACAGCCTTCAAGAATCTATTACAACCAGGACAACTTACAATAAGGACGGACAACACCACAGTAATGTGGTACATAAACAAGGGGGTACACACTCCTACCCTCTGTGCAGGCAAGCAATGACCTTGTGGAACACTGCTCTGGCTTACCAGGTTCAGTTACAAGCTCAATTCCTGCCAGGAAAAAAGAACACATTGGCAGACGACCTCAGCAGAAACATCATGGATCCCCACGAGTGGAAACTGGATCCACAAGTATTTGCAATGATAACTCAAAAATGGGGCCTTCCAGACATAGACCTGTTTGCCAGTCCTCAAAACTATCAACTAACAAAATTTTGTACAAGGACACTGCACCACCAAGCTTGGAAAATGGACGCACTCTCATTTGGAAAAACCTGACAGTATATGCCTTCCCTCCATTGCCTCTCCTCACAAAGGTGCTTTTGAAAGTCAGAAAGGAGAGACCACAACTGATACTCATAGCCCCAGACTGGGCACGCCAGCACTGGTACCCACTTTTGAGGAATATGTCCCACCTTGGATTTTACCACAAATTGCCCATTTGCTCACACAGCAAAACAATCAGATTCTTCACAGCCAGCTCAAAACCTTAAATCTGGCTGCATGGCAAATCACCTAAGCATCCAGCCAGCTCCTCTTTCCCAAGCAGTTATGGATGTTATTCTGGAAGCTAGGAGGCCCAGCACCAGGAAGGCCTATTCGGACAAATGGAAAAGGTTTTGTGCCTGGAACCAAGCCAAAGGCCAAGACACAATTCAGCCTCCCATGCCTCAGAGTCTACAGTACTTAACTGAGATGTTGCACAAAGGACTTTCTTTTTCTTCCATTAAAATCCATGCATCAGCTATTTCAGCCCACTACAACACGGATCCACCCTTATTTCCGCATCCACTTCTAAGATAGTTCCTCAGAGGGGCAAAAAACATTAGACCCCCCCCCCCCAGGAGAGCACCTACACCAACATGGAACCTCAATTTTGTTCTGGAAAAACTTACGCTACCTCCCTTTGAACCAGCTTTCTCTGCAGATCTACAGTTTTATCATGGAAGACTGCCCTGCTGCTAGCAATAACTTCAGCTAGAAGAATCTCAGAGCTACCAGCACTAATGGCAGTGGAACTTTTCCTCATTTTCCATCAAGACAGAGTTTCTCTACGAACTAATCCTTCCTTCATGCCTAAGGTGGTTTCCAGTGTGGCTTTAAATCAAACCATCCACTTACCCACCTTCTTCCCAAATCCACAGAACAAAGGAGAAAGACTCCTGCATTCCTTGGACATTCACAGGCAACTTCATTACTACTTGGATAAAACTAAGGTTTTCAGAAAATCTGACCAGCTCTTTGTATCCTATGCTACAGCTTCACAAGGGAAGGCTATATCAAAACAAACCATTTCCAAATGGATAGGACATTGCATTCGGATTTGCTATACCCATCATGGAAAACCAGTTCCGGCTACCATTAGGCCCCACTCTACCAAGGCAACAGCTACATCTACAGCCTTCCTCAGGGGGGTTCCAACCAAGGAGATTTTGGAAGCTGCAACTTGGAGTTCAGTACACACCTTTACCAAACGCTATCACTTACCACTTTACTCTAAGACTAGAGCTGGCTTTGCCACTGCAGTTCTGCAGGGCCTTCTAGCCTCCAATAACCCTCTGATTCCTCCACCTATCCTTAGCTTTGGGATTCAACCCAAGTGTGATGACTGCAGCAAGGTAACATGATGAACATAGTACAGTTTTGTACCTACCATAAATGTAGATGTTAGAGTGTACACCCTGCTGCAGTCCAGGTTACCCTCCCTCCATCCCCTCTGAACTAACTGGCTAAAATCTCTGCAATACCTTCCTGATGTATTTGCTTATAGCTGGAGGGATTGGGTGTTTTTGCAAAATTTACTCAATTTGGTACTAATTACTGAACACCTTTTTGGGGGCACCTGACATCTGGGGCAAGAAAAACTGAAGAATATGGCGTCTGTTGCAATATATATACCCCTGGCGCACTGATGTCAGGGAAGAAGCGACAGCAACCGACGCCGGACCATGACTTTGGAATTCCGTCCGACTGCGGGACTGCCTGACGACAGGATAACCCAAGTGTGATGGCTGCAGCAGGGTGTACACTCTAACATCTACATTTATGGTAGGTACAAAACTGTACTTTTCAACCGATCCAACCAAGCGTTTGCCATCACATAACGCTTCCTGGTTACCTGGAAGAGCAGAACTTATTCAGTTAAGTAGATATATGGACGAGTGGCATCTATAATTTCATCCAGGCTTTGGTTGTTTCTTAAGGTTCTGTGTGTGGATCATTTCTGTGCCTTACCCTTCGGACTGTCCACTGCACAAAGAATGTTCAAAATGTGTATGCTACAGAGTATCCTTTTCTTTTATTCCATATCTGGATGACTTGCCAAGTATTTTTCAAAGTGTCTGGAATCTCTCACTTGAGTGAGAGGTCTGTGGGATTCCAAGAGAATATTCAAAAGTCCTTTTTGACTCCATACAGGATCGTGTTAATGGGGTTGTCAGCTCAGTTCAGAGAGCTGTTCTTCCACTGGGAAAAAATATCTGTATCTAGATCTGCTTCATTGGATTTCCATTCAGACTTTGGTCACTGAGAAGAAATTTTGGATCTCATGGCATCTGTAATTCTAATGAGAAAGAGATAGTGCTTGGGTTCCAGCATCAGCATACCTTACCTTTTCAAATCCCAGTGCTGGGGTTTTTCAGTAGACAAATTACTTGGCGGCGACAATTATCCTTCCATTTTGGTATCATGTTCTCCCTCCCTGTTCAAAGCAGCCAGTAATCATAGATGCCTCTGACTTTGCTTGGGGAGTAGTTTCAGGAGGAATAGTAGTGCATGGTGTATGGAACACCTAAGACAGTCATTTACATCTACAAGCGGGGGAAACAGTCCATGCCCCCTTTGTAGACTAGTCATGTTAGGTGTGGATATAGCATCACAGTACAGTCTCACTCTCTAGGTATTCTTCATTCTGTCAAAGCAGTATTGTGTGGTAGACAAGTTGATCATGACTGGGTAGAACCCTCCCGTTATGCAAACTAGAGCAGGGGATCTTCCAAGATTTGACCCATCTGTGGGGAGTTCATCAAGTAGACCTATTTGTCTCCCCACTGGACAATTGGCTGGAAAGATTCTACTCCAGGACTTAATGCAAGAAGGCCTGGAATATAGGTGCCTTTTCTGTTCCTGGGGCAAGAATGTTCTGGTATGCTTTTCCACCCTTTCTGCTTATATCCAGGTACATCTGAAGATTCAAAAGGAATCCCTCATAATCATTGTGTTGACTACCTTTCTGGCCTAGGTAACAGTGGTTCTCCTTTCTTTTCAAAATGGCCAGGGGCAATTACCACAAGCTTCCTCACAGATTAGATCTAATCACATAAGATCAGGAGTATTTGATACACCCCGACCCCAATCAGCTTCAAATGACTGCCTATATGATAGGGTCTTAATTCCCTGTTGGCACCTGTTCACTGAGGATGTGCAGCAGGCTCAAATGTAGGCAAGAAGGCCTGTTACTAGAAAATTGTATATTGTCAAATGGAAAAGGTTTTCTTGTTGGTTTCAACAACATGACCAGCACCCATTCAGGGCTAGTTGTTCTCTGGTTTTCAGTATTTATGTGAGTTGCTATGCTATGGTCTTTTCTGTTTTTTTGTTTACTCTTATCAAAGTTAATTTATTGGCTATTTCAGCATGTCTGCTTATGGATCCTTTTTGAAAATGGTTTTATTTGAGGTCTCAAGAAAAATTGTGGCCTTTTCCTGAGATCTTAATTTTGTGTTGGAGAATGTAACACTTGTTCTATTTGAACCAGCTAAGCTGGCTGATTTGAGGTTCTTATGGAAAACTATTATACTGATTACTCTGACCTCTGCAAGAAGAGTGAGTTCCAAGCTTTTATGGTGAGTCAACACGGTCTCCTTTTCCACAGAGACAGGGTGTCATTGAGAACTAATCTCTCTTTTGTACTTAGAGGTATCCAGATTTACTTTAAGCCAAGCTAACCGATCTTGAGGGAGAAAAGATGCTCCTTACCATGGATGTCCACGGACAACTCCGACAGAACTAAATCTTTCAGATCATTGGATGAATAGCTCATTTCTTGTGAAGGTTAGAAGGGACAACATGTGTCCAAGGAGAGTATTTCTAAATGGTTAGCTGAGGTTATTACCATTTTGTTATATTCACCACAACAAAATTATTTCAAGGCAAGGTCAGTGGCCACTCTACCAGGGCTGTGGCTTCATCTGTGGCCTTTTGGAAAAGGTTGTTCCTCTGTACATAATTTAAAAAGCACGATAACCTCAATTCCTTCTCTTGGTCTAGATCAGGCTTTGCTAGGACCATTCTCCAGGGGCTCCTGGACTCTTCTTCCACCTCCTAAATGTAGTAAGCTAGAGTAATCTATCCATATGTAGCAGTGATCAATATGATGAAAGTAGTACAGTTGTGTAAGTAAACTTACCATAATGTTAGATGTCCTTCTGTTGTCATGTTGCAGTATTCTTACTGTGGGATCCTCCACTTCAGGCGACCCTAACGTCAGCTCCTATACAGAAGCTTAAGCCTGGTTGCTGCTAGTGCATGGGACGTCACACGTAGGGCCATAAACCAGGGGCCTTAAATGTGACGTATGCATGCACAAACCTCAGAACTTTACTGCCCCAGTCAAATGTTGGGTCGAACACTTTGCTCCTCTCCAAGATGTCTAAAACTAAGTACCGTGTTGGGCAAATCTTTATTTTACTTGAGTTTAGTTTCTTAGTCAGTGTCCACTAAGAAAGGTAAATGCAAATGTGTACATCAAATCCCGCATAGACTCGCATGACCATTTTGTATTCTGTCTAGGCCGGGAACATGATCACACCTCCTGCGCAATCTGCCAGTCTTTTGTCCCCAAAACGCTCTGAAGTCATCTGGCTGTTCTCAATTTGTATTTGGAGAATCGGAGATTTAAAAAGCTAACATTAAGAGTGGATCCAATGTCAGACTCCCAGGTGGAACCACCAAGATAAAAGGTCAAAGTTTCAAGTCCTACTGCCTCTGCCCCTCCATTGTGGGATGGCCCACCAACCACAGATATAGGGGTTGAGGGACATCTGCTAGAGCAATCAACTTCAGCATCTTCCTTCGAGGAAGCTGCTTCCGAAGTACCAGCTGGCATGTTCACAGAGGATATTCTGACGTCTGTTACTACTAAAGTGGAGGGAGAACCAGGCTCCATTGGACAACCGTCTTTGACTCAGGACTCCAATCCCTCCACCTTAGGTCACACCCCTGAAGCTAGGCCCAGAACTTCTCCTAAAGCAACTCCCTTAAAGAAACAGAAGACAAAACATTTGCTTTGTCAGAGGGGGACAACCAGAGTGGCAGTCCTTCACTCAGTCTTTGATGCAGGCCTTCATGGCCCTCAGGCCTTCAGCCTCCCCTCCTCCCACTATACCTGTACTTAGTCTAAGACCTGTCTCAGCTACTTCTATCCTTCCTTTCTTCAGGAAGAAGAAGCCTTTTTCCCTTCCTCTGAGTCTGTCACATACTCATTTCAAATAGCCTCCCCCTTGGAATACTACTCCCCCTAGTGAGGATTCCAAAGAGGGAGACTCTCTCTCCAAAGGACATTACATTTGGAGAGACTATAACAAAAATGGAGTATTTTAAATGGGATACTACCCAGATGACAGAAACTAAAAAGAAGTATTTTGAGCTGCTGCAGGTTGAGTCACCCTCTCCATCAGCCATCCCACTGGTGATTCCTGCATACTTAGATGCATTTGCATCAGTCTCTAAAAATCTTGACTCTCAACCAACTGCTCCCAGAAGACCTGATCACTTCTACAAGATCCCTGATGACCACATATTTCTACTGAAGACCCCCTTGGCAGACCCCGCAGTGATAGCTGTAGCCCCAGACAAGCAGTTTAGACTTATTCCTTCCTCATCACTCTTACCTTCGGACAAGGATAGCAAGGTAGTTGACAGGCTGGGCAAGAAGGCATGCACTTCTTCCACCCTAGCTTTTAGGGCTGTTAATTACCAAACCAATATGGTAAAATATGCCCTAGATTTGGTATCCCAAGCTACAGCCTTGCTGTGTCTTCTTGTCTGATTCTCCTAATAAGACAGACATAGCATCTAAACTGTCCCTGGCATCTCAAGTTGCTAGGCACTCTATTAGATGCAGTTATGATACAGCAGTGGCCTCTGCTAGATCTGCATCTGTGCTTTGCAGATACTCATTGCTTAGGCTGTAGCCACTGCCTGAAGACTTTAAATCCAAAATTCTGAATGTTCCACTAGACCATAACCTTCTGTTTGGGAAACGGTCTGCAGAACTGTTTAAGAACTTGCAGGAGAAGAGCAAGGAACTACAGGATATCAAACACCTGCTTGTCTTCCCAATACCAAAATAATGCAGGAATTATCATGCAAAGAGAACCTGTGTCAGGAGAGACCCCACAACCACTTCTTCAACGTCCGGACATAAGAAAGGGATAAGAAGGTAATACTCTCCCATGACCACCCCTTCTCAGCCCACCTACAGACTGCCCTTTCAGGACAGAAATAATAACAGCAATGCGTGACTGCCTAGATCACCTCAACCTTTCATCCCACCTCTCACAATCTACCCTTCTGGAAAGAAGTCACATCAGACCATTGGGTTCTAGCCGTAGTGGAAAAAGGATATTTTCTATCTTGGATGGAAGAACCCAGACCTCGGGGCATTCCCTTCCCTCCCATAAAACAGCTTCACCTCATCCCTCCTGTTTCTTACACAGGGAACCATAGAACCTGTTCCACCAGGTGAAGAAGGAAAAGGTTTCTACTCCAGGTTATTCCTGGTACCAAAAAAAGGATGGCCCTTGGAGGCCAATCCTGAATTTATCTTTCTTAAATCTCTTCCTGAAAGTTCCCACATTCAGGATGCCATCCCTTCAAAGCCTGCTTCCACTATTTCCACCCAAGGTTTTCATGGCCACATTGGACATAAGAGGCTTACCTCTATATTATCATACATCCAGACCACAGGAAGTACCTACGTTTTGCTGGACCCTATTCACACTTTGAATTTACCGCCTTCCTATTTGGTTTATCCACTGCATCAAGGGTCTTCACCAAGTGCCTAGCTCCTGCCATTGCCTACTGCAGAAACAAGGGCATTCAAATCTACCCCTACTTGGATGACATACTCATCTTTGCAGAAGGGGAAGACATCCTCAGAAAACATGTTCTCCATGTCTCTACTCCAGGGGTTAGGATTCACAGTCAACCTCACCAAATCATCCCTCTTCCCAGCACAGGACAAAGCCTTCTTGGGATGCAGGATATGGACAGACCTGATGAAGGCTTTCCTACACAGGCCAAAGTAATTTCTCTAATCAACCACTTCCGGGACCACCTCCTCCAGGTCAACCACTTGTCAGCCAGGAATTTCATGCTTCTACTGGGCCTGATGACAGCCACAGTACCTATGCTGCCACTAGCCAGGATGCACGTGAGAAAGTTAAAATGGTATCTAAAGAATGTGTGGTCCCAACACAGCCTCTAGACTTCTAAATACCCATCCTGCCTTGCTTAAAAATGGAATTGAAGTGGTGGATTTAACAGATACAACTGAACCCAGGCCTGCCCCTCTAACCTACCACACCAGCTCAACACTTGCTCCAGATCTGGGCTGGGGAGCTACCATGAATGGATTCAAAGTGCAAGCCCTCTGGCAACCACCCCTCATGAAAAAACACATCAACATAAGGGAGGTGACTGCAGTTCGGCTAGCCCTGCAGGCATTTTTCCCTCTCTTGCAATCAGGCCCCCTACAAATCTTTACAGACAACACCACTGTTATGTGGTACATCAACAAACAAGGGGCGACCTGCTTGGCAGGCTAGCAATGCAAGTTTGGGAATTAGCATCTTGGAACAGCACATCTCTACAGGCAGTCTATATTCCATCCCAGGACAACCACCATGCGGATGCCCACAGCAGAACGTTCTCTCTGCATCATGAGGGGATGCTGCACAGAGAAGTATTCCTAGTCATTGTCCACCAATGGGGTACACCACAAATAGATTTGCCACCACCCAGAACAGACATTTGAAAACCTTCTGTATCAAAGATCCCTCCCCACTAGCTTGGAGAGTGGACGCAGTCACCATCTCTTGAAAGGGACTGTTTCTGTATGCCTTCCCTCCCTTCCTTGTCATTCAGAAAGTCCTCCTGAAAATCAGGAGGGACATGACAAAACTCTTGTTGGTGACTCAGGCAGCACGGATTTCCCCCTTCTATCCCTCGTCAAGGGCAATCTCCACAAGTTGCCCCACAAGATGGATCTGCTCACACAACAGAAGGGAACTCTCATCTATCCACACCTGGTGATGCTGTCCCTAACCCTCTGGGTGATCAGCTGTTTTAGTCTCCTTCAGACACTCTACACTGAGGATATGCCATCTATCCTGCAGGAGGTCAGGAAACCCAACACAAGGAGATCCTACATTTCTGAATGGGAAAGGTTCTCCAACTGGTGTCTCCAAAGACACAGGGACCCCTTTCATGCGGATGTTCCTCTAGTCTTAACCTGTGTGTGTGAGCTCTTAAAACAAGACCTTTTGTACTCTCCAGTGAAAGTGTACCTATCTGTCAAATTTGCCTGCTTACCATTGGACCCTCCTGTGCTCTCCAGGCTGGATGTTAAACTGTTTTTAAAAAGGGTCTTGCACATTAGGCCACCAAGGAAACCTGCCCCACCTCCTTGGGACCTAAATTATGTCCTAGAAAACTTACACTTGCTCCTTTTGAGCCAGACAGCTCTGCATCCCTGCAGATGTGCACAAGGAAAACAGTCTTACTGGCAGCCCTCACCTCAGCCAGAAGAGTCTGAGTTACAGGCACTCATGGCATCCCCTCCCTACACCATCTTCCACAAAGATAGGGTGACCCTGCGCACCAACCCCTCCTTCATGCCCAAAGTGTTCAATGAACTGTCCCTAAATCAGTCTGTCCACTTACCCACCTTTTTTCCATCTCCTAAAACTGACAGTGTGAGACTACTGCACTCCCTTGATGTCCACAGGGAGATAAAATTCTGTTTGGACAAAACTAAGACCATTTAAAAGTCTAATCAACTATTTGTGTCCTTCCTTCCCAGAGCTCTGGACAAAGCAGTCTCCAAACAGTCAAACTCTTGCTGGATTAGGAAAACAATCTGCTTCTGCTATTTCTTCCATGGGAAACACTTACTTCAGGGGGTCAGGGCACACTCTACTAGAGCAGTAGCCTCTTCTGGGACTTTCTTCAAGGGTCTGGACACAACTACCATCCTTGAGGCAGCCACCTGGTCCTCAGTACATACCTTTACCAAACATTACAAGCTGGACCATATCTCCAGATCCAGAGCAGGATTTGCAAGGGCAATTCTGCACATTTTTCTGGAATCTGCTACCTCTTCCTCCACCCTTCCTCCTCCTTAAGCTGTGATACTCCCCAACAGTAAGAATACTGCAACATGGGAATAGAAGGACATAGAATAGTTGTGTAAAATCTTACTATAACCATAGATGTCGTCCTCTTCCATGTTGCAGTATTCCTTTCCTCCCACCGACCCCCCCCCCAGCATTACCTTTCCCCTGTTGAACAGTCAATTACATTTCACTGGTCTAGAGGACATCATTTGGCACTACCTAGACTACTTTCTGACTGGGCAGTTAGTTCTGAGGTCTATGCATATCACATTTAAGGGCCCTGGTTTATGACCCTATGTGTGATGTCCCATGCTCTAGCAACACCTAGGCTTAAGCTTTTGTATAATAGCCAATTTTTGGGTCGCCTGAGGTGGAGGATCCCACAGTAAGAATACTGCAACATGGAAGAGAAGGACATCCTATGCTTCTGGTAAGATTTTGCACAACTGTCCTATATTTGATCACTGCTACTGTAGCAGCTACCTCCCACCAATCCTCCTTTATTTTTAGTGTGTAGTTTATGCCAGAGTGTGGTTATTTTTTATTCTTAGCATTGTTTTTTCTGAGCTTAGCCTCTCTCTCTCTCTCTCTTCGTAGAGAAGCTCTGAAGGTCTTGGTGACCAAACTGGTGTTTTAGCAAAGCTAGAGCTGCCAGACAGTTTGTGCTCATGGTGGGTGCCTTGATGCTTTGGAGTCTGACCAGCTGTTATATCCTTGGCAGGATATAACCCATGTAACTAAGGCTACTGCAGCAGTCATCATTTGAACATCTACTCTTAATGGCAGGTTTACTTGCTGAACTGCATTTTCTTCCCCTTCCCCAGGACACTGTCACTATGAATGCTTCTCTTCGGGGTGGGGGAGAATTTTGAAGGGAAGACTGTACTGGGGACCTGATCAAAGTTTGAGGTCAGTCTTAAGTGTTTTGGAGATGAGGGTGGTCCTAGCATTGAAAGCCTTCCAAGAACTCCTTAAGGGTGTGTTACCATCCAAGTGGACAAATTGTCTGTGTTTGGTATCTGAATAAGCAAGGTGGAACTTGAATCCTATCTTTGGGTCAAGAGGCTGTGAGGGTTTGGCAGTGGTCAGTGTCTCTTTGTTTCTGACCACAATATACATCTCAGGAAAATCCAACATTTTGGTGGACAGTTGAGCAGGAAGCTCTTGCCTCATGAGTGATCCCTGAATCTGAATGTAGCAGCTCAAATTTTCAACTGCCGGGGCACTTCTGCTGTGATCTTTTTGCCTCCTCATCCAGCATGAAGTGCTGTAGCTTTTATGCCCTGATTCTTCCAAAGTGACAGGCACCATGTTTGGCCCCCTTTGTCTCCTGTACCCCTGTCCTTCGATGCCCTTGATCAATTTTTGGCCCCCTTTGTCTCCTGTACCTCTATCCTTCGATGACCTTGATCAATTTTGTTCAGACAACAGCCCATTGCTAAGCAACTGTTATCCTCATTTTCCCCATTCTGGCCCCAAGTTTGTTTTCCATGCTTCATCAACCCTGTTTGCTGGAATGCCCCCCCCCCATGTCTAATTCCCTGCCCGTCAGGGATACTGCTTCCAAGCCTCCACTTTCTCAAATTGCCCACATCGTATCTCCAATTCCCAGTGATGGATAGGAATCCCAAGCTGTTTGATATAATTATTCATATTCTTTGTTTATCCCAAAAAACCTTCCACCAAGAGGTTTTATGCTAGAAAATGGAAGTGCTTCACTAAGAGGGACTTTTCAATAGGATTACACCCTTTTGGCTACTTTGGATACTATCCTGGACTTGTCTTTTTTTCATTCTCTTCCGAGTTATTTTGCAGTCCTGGGATAGGGTAGGGTTCAACTGTCCCATGAATTCTGTCAGAATGAATAGAGGAGGAGCAATTAACCAAAATAATTAAGACATACAAAGTATGTGTTGGCCACTGATAACTAGCCAGGAAAAAATAAGAGCACTAAAAGAGCAGCTTGTGGTACAGCTATCTCCTATATGGCTGAAACTGCCCTTACCTTGTTGTCTCAGGATTGCAAATGTTCTAGGCCCTAGAATTTGGGTTTCTAGAGTGCATGTATTTTGGGCTGTGTTTTGAAATTGTACTGCTGTATTGCTTAGAACATGCAATTAAATACTTCACATGTGATGCATGTAGCATTCTAGTAGCATGATTTGTTATAGCTCTGAAAACTACCCATCTTCAAATTTTAATGCATTTCTGTTCTTGTATTATGATCTTGTATGTGTTTTCCTTTAGCTTCGCCGATGTACAATGGTGAACCATTTTCTGTGCTGCTTTTTGGGATGGTCACCAAGTTCTGTAGCGGTCATGCTCCTCACTTTCCCATGAAGAAGGTCCTCCTGCTCCTCTGGAAAACTGTGTTGGTAAGACAGGAAGAGTGATGAGGCTTTCTTAATCTTTTGTACTTTGCCTGGGTGATGTATTTTTTTTGGGGCGGGGGGTGCTTGTATATAACCTGATGGCTTAAGGGTAACAATTTTGCTTTTTATTGCCACAGTGCACTCTTGGAGGATTTGAGGACCTACAGGAGATGAAGAAGCATAAAAGAGAATCCTTAAATCTTCCGCCTCTTCCAGAAGACAGCATTAAGGTGATACGGAGTATGCGGGCTGCTTCACCACCAGCATCTGCCTCAGACCTCATTGAGCAACAGCAGAAACGAGCCCGTCGGGAACACAAGGTGTGTAGAGTGCATTGTCCTGTCCAGGACTGTGTAATGCTGAGCAAGTGCCCTTCTCTGTCATCAGTAATTCTGAAGTAATGCATTTACTCCAAGTTTATGCTTGGAGCAAGCACTGCATGGGGGAATTTAAAAGAGCAAGTGGCATGTCTTCATGAGGCACAAGAAGTCTTCACACAGAATTATGCCATGTCTGGTATTGGATGTCCTTCTTTTCTCATGTTGCAGTATTCATAACAGTAGGAAGGTTGCTGCCTGCAGTGCCAACATCCAGCCAGTATACCAAAGTCCTGTTGTAGGAGTGTACGTATGATGTCCTGAGCCAGGGCCATAAACTGACGTAGGGTATAAAACTGACATCTGCATGTAGCCTATTCAGAATTTTTCTGCCGCAGTGAATGTCTGAGTCCAGTTCATCAGTTTGGGAAGCAGATCGCTAATTCAGACGACTACTACAAACTACTGCTACAGATAAGCACCCTGTGGGGTTTTCATTGTCTATTTTGTTATTACTGATATGTACATGTCCACTAGAAAGGGTAAGTGTGTTTGTGGGAGACAAATTCCTTGCACAATAAGTGCGTATTCTGATTAGGTGAGGCCCACAACCATATGTCCTGCCCCATTTGCAAATCTTTTGTTCCAAAAACTCTTCGCAGCCTTCTGGCCGCACTTAAACTTTACTTGGAAAATGAGAGGCTCCAACATCTCACGTTCGGTATGGAGGGAAGGAGCAGGCCATCTGATGAGCCGCCATGGAAGAAGGCTAAGAAAACCAGGCCTGATTCCCATGCTGCACCTCAGGTGTCAGGGGAAATTCTTGAGATGGAGGAAAGGCCGGGATCTCTTCAGACCTCCATTTCCTTACTAGGCCTAGGAACCATGATGGAAGCTGGACTGGCGGAAACCTTGATTACGTCCACTGAGGCTAACCAGCCATCGGATCCTGATAGTGGAGGGGGGAACCATGACTAATTCAGTTGGAGGGGCCTGCTCTTGTTCCCCCACACGTCAGCTCCCTCTATTTTTCTACCGTCTACCCCAATGAAGAAAAATCAAAAAGTAAAACACACAAACAGTACGTGTCCTAGGATGGGAAGTTTTTTTCTCAAAGCCTGTTTAAGGCATTCCAGGCCCTACAGACACAACAATAACTAACTGTTTTTCCTACAGGGCCTTACTTGCTTGTATCAGAGTGACTCTGAAATTTATTCACCCAAGGACTTTTACCCCCAGAGGAAGAGGATCCCATCACCCCAGAGTCTCCTGGGGAAGAATTCACCTTTGGTGATACCATCTCCCTCACGAGGGAACATTTTAAATGTCTGGCCTTAGAAGTCTCAGATACTAAGAAAAGATATTTTGACTTGCTTGAAATGGAGCAGCCATCCCCTTCAGCTGTCCTCCCTTTGCTCTCTGCCTTCCAGGATGCCTTCTTGGCTGCCTCTCAGGCACCAGACTCACAACCCCCAGTCTCTAAACGTCCTGACCATTTTTATAAGGCCCCACAGGACACACTGTTCCTTTTTAGAAACCCACCAGCAGCCCCTGCTGCTGTTGATGTCTCTGCAGATAAGACATCCAGACAATTACCTTCTGCTGCCCCCTATCCTACTGATAAAGACAGCATGTTCATGGATAGACTGGGGAAAAAGGTGTATACCTCCTCTACTCTTGCTATTGGAGCCTTAAACTACCAAACCCACATGGCTAGGTATGTCTTGGACAAAATTGCCAAGGCTTCTACCCTACTTTTGGAGGCCCCTGAATCCAATATTAAAATTCATCTTAACAACCTACTCTCAACAGCATTCCAAGTTACTAGGCACTCCAAGTGTAGCTAAGATGCTGTGGAAGTGTCATCCAAATCTGCTGCATCTAGCTCAGTTCTAAGGCAATACTCCTGGCTGAGACTTCAGCCACTGCCCTTAGATGTACAAACAAAAATTCTTGATGCCCTCTGGACAATAAAGCCCTATTTGGCCAGGCCTCAGATGAACTTCTTATGTACCTTCAAGAGAAGGGAAAACAACTGCAGAACCTAAAACACTTGCTAGTATATCCCATACCCAGATACCACAGAAACTGTCCACAAAGAAACTTCTTTTGTCAGGAAGCAGTCCTCCCACACAGCTCCTCAGGCAAAGGGACGCAGGCAACCGAGGAAAACCTCTAACCTCAGGTTTCCCTCCACTTCTTCCACTACCCCCTTTCAGAGCCAGTCTGATCAAGCCTGACCAGCTTCTCTGTGACTTACCATTACAAAAAACACCCCATTGTCCCTTTGCGTCATCTACTCCCTACTCTCCTGGAGGAATATCACAAAAGGAAAATGGGTACTCTCCGTCATTCAGAGGGGTTACTTTATGACTTGGTGGATGTTACCACCCTTCCAGGGAATTCCTTAACCTCCAGCAAACCAAGTCCACTTCTTCCCCACTATCATTCAGCAACTACTGGCCCAGGGCACCATAGAACAAATAGCACCCACGCAAAGAAACAAAGGATTTTATTCAAGAATGTTTTTGGTACCAAGTAAGGATGGTCCATGGAGACCAATTCTGGATTTATCTTTCTTAAATCTGTTTCTTAAGGCACCCAGCTTCAAAATGATCACCTTACCTTTGCTTCTACCACTCATTCCCACTCAGGCCTTCATGGTAGCCCTGAATTTGAAGGATGCCTACCTTCCACATACCTATGCACCCAGATTACAGGAAATTCCTCTGCTTTGCAGTAGGTTCTTGGCATTTCCAATTCTCTGTTGCCCTTTGGACTCTCCACATCCCCTCGAGTGTTCAGAAAATGTCTAGCACCTTTCATTGCTCACTGCAGAACACAGGGTATACAAATACACCCATACATAGATGACCTGATTGTCCTTCATCAAGACAGCCAAGTCCTCCTAGAGCACCTAAGACTGGTGATCTCCACCCTGACCCACCTAGGGTTCACTATAAACAACGAAAAGTCTCATCTGCAACCCATGCAAGACATGGTTTTCTTAGGATGCAGAATCGGAACAGACCAAATGAAAGCCTTTATTCCACAACAAAGAATCCTGGATCTTGGCATATACTTCAACAAACTCACCAATCTCACTTTATTGCCAGCACAAGAATTCCTAAGGATGCTAGGACACATGGCATCCCCAATACCAATGTTGCCCCTAGCAAGACTCCACATGAGAAAGATCCAGTGGACCTTGAAGAAGTTATGGAGTCAACATTCCCATCCCCTGGACACTCCTCTCCCCATACTCCAGTGTCTGAAGAGGGAACTCCAGTGGTGGTTCTCTGCCATCCATCACAATCAGGGAATTCTATTACAGGTACCTGCCCACCTGCTAGAACTCACCACAGATGCATTGGACTTGGGTTGGGGTACACTTCTACAGCATAACCAAAAGCAGATTACTGTGCAGGGAAAAATGGTCCACACTTAAGACTAAGGGGACCACATCAATATCGAGGAAATGAGGGCACTCCATCTAGCCCTACAAACTTTCAAAACAGCCCTACTTCCGGGAACTCTCAAAATGATCACGTACAATGACTGTCATGTGGTACATAAATGGGGGGGGGGGCAAGATCCTATCCCCTTTGCAGCTTAGCCATCCAAATCTGGAATCTAGCATCAACTCTCAACATCAATTCCCTCTACAGAGAAGGCTATGGCAGACTTTCTAAGCAGAGCTTCAGCTCCCTCTCATGATTGGATGCTTCAGAGAGGTATTCCTAGATCTTATACACAGGTGGGTATTCCACAACTTGCCTCCTCCCAGAACAAACAGATGCCCAAATTTTGCATAAGGGTCCCACATCCACAAGCCTGGAAAGTGGCCGCCTTCTCCTTTCTTTGTTGGGGAATGTATCTCCATGCTTTTCCACCCTTCACACTGATTCAGAAAGTTGTCCTTAAAATCCAGACAACATTGGTTTCCCCTTCTCTATCTACTAGCCAAGGGCAATCACCACAGGTTACCCCGCCGAACAGACTTGCTCACACAGAACAGGGGATCCCTGCTACATCCTCAAGTCATCAACCTAAAACTGGCCTTATGGGTGATAGAGTTCTAATCCCCTTCAGTCACCTATACTCGGAGGACATACTCATTGTCCTGCAGTAGGCCAGGAAACCTAGCACCAGGCGAAATTACATTTCTGAATGGAAAAGGTTCTCCAGGTGGTGTCAGAAGAAAAGTCAGGACCCTATGACTATTCCTGTTCCTTTGGTCCTTTCGTATTTGTGTAAGGTCCTTCAATTGGGAATAACTTATCAATTAAAGTCCATTATCTGCCATCTCTGCCTGTCTGCTCATGTTACCACCACTGGTTTCTAGATTAGAGATTAAGCTGTTCTTGAAAGGAGTTCTTCATATCAGACCCCCCAGGAAGCCTGTCCCTCCACCTTGTGACCTGAATTTTGTCCTAGAAAAACTTGCACTGTCACCTTTTGAACCAGCAAATTCAGTAACCCTAAAACTGTGCACCATTAAAACTGTCCTACTAGTGGCCCTTACCTCCGCCAGGAGGGTATCAGAGATGCAAGCTCTTATGGCTATCCCTCCTTACCTCATTTTCCACAAGTATAGAATTGCCCTCAGTACTAATCTTTCTTTCATGCCTAAAGTGGTTAATGAACTTTCATTAAACCAAACCATTAACCTTCTTGTTTTTTACCCTAACCCCCAAAATGCTCAGAGAGGTCCCTGCACTCTCACAGACAACTGAGATTACTTAGACAAAACAAAACCTATTAGAAAATCTGATCAGCTTTTCATCTCCTTCCATCCTAGGGCTCTAGGGAAGGTAGGCACCAAACAAACCATTTCTTCATGGATCTCAAAATCCATTGGAATATGTTATTCCACTTATGGCAAAACCTTACAGGGGCACATCAAATCACACTCTACTAGGGCAGCTGTTTCCTCAGCTGCATTGTTCAAGGAGGTTGACTGTCTCAATTCCCGAAGCTGCCACTTGGGCCTCAGTGCGCACCTTTACCAAACATTGCAAACTGGACCTAGACTCCAGGGCTAGAGCTGGGTTCACCAGGTCTATTCTTCAGGGTTTCATTGACCAAGGCCCCCAGTCCTCCACCCAGGTTCATACCTAAAAGCTTTGGCACTCTCCCTACTGTTATGAATACCGCAACATGAGAATAGAAGGACATAGAATAGATGTGTAAGAACTTACCATAACCTTTGATGTCCTTCTCTTCCATGTTGCAGTATTCAGTCCCTCCCTTTCTACCCCCTGTAGCTCACCTACCTATTATATCTTACTTGCCTGTGGGCACATTGTCATCCTGCCTTCTTTTTAACTTCTCCACTAATCACAGCCTACCAAGTACCCTTAATCTAGTCTGCATGTGAGTCTCTAGGGTCTGACAACTTTGACCCTCTTTAAACCTCCAGGAGTACCAGTGGCGGCTGGTGGCTTCACATCAAAGGGGGGCTGCAGGAGACAGCTGAATGGGGTGGGACCAATGGGAAGGGGTGTGGCCAACTAGAAAGGGGTGGAGCTATGCTGAACACTGCAAAAACTGGGACTTTAAATAAGCTGCCCTGGGTGCCAAACCGTCATTATGAGAGTCCAATCAAGACAATGAAGTGTAGAAGAAAAAAAATATTTAAGTGCATTGGCTACATGACAGCTTACTTAATATCTAGATGGAAACAAAAAGGTTGTGAGGCAGGAAAAAATAAATTACTTTTTAAGTATATTACTGGATTTCCAGTCAAAGTTTAAAAAAAACAAGCAGCACTCTATTCTAACCACTTCTTGCACTGCAGTTCTAATTATAATTTATATTCAGCATTATAAAAGTACCAAGTAACATCCTGAAAGTAGCAATCTCTGTGATACCCCCACTTGTACAAATGTTTCTTAACCAAAAAAGACCTGCTGCCTGACAAGAACTATCTACTTATTTCATGGGGAAAACATGATCAAAGTAAAAAATGAACAACAAACAAGAAACGGGCTCAAGATAAATTGCTTAAAGGATTACTGCACAGGTTATGGACCACACATGATAGACTGGCATTTTGTTTAGTTTACAGGTAAAGCCTGCAAAGGTGACTGCAAGTCTCCAGCAAATGTCATGAGCTTCTGAAAATACTGTAATCTTGTCCTTTATTACAAATACTGTCATACATTTCAATACCCAAGACTTGTACACTATCTAGTTATGTAAATATTCTCTGCATGGCAACATCAAAAAGACTTTCAATGTTGGTAATTCTTTAACAGTATGCTTATTAAAGCTTACTTGCATCTTACAGTCTCAGCCAAGCTTACCTGATGGTCATTAAAGCATTGCTACTTAAACACAGAGCAACAGGCACTGCAACAACATGCATTTTCTGAATAAGAAGCATAAATCAACAGTATAAAAATATGACAGAAAACCAGAACATTCTGCAAAATCAAGGACAGATGAAAAGTCACTGTAGTACTTGTGTATACCTTGGGTGGATACTCTGCCCACTTAACACTGCATAACTGCTCCTTGCCTTGCTTGGACACATCCAGAGTCACTACGGGGGGAGTGGGGTGTAACAAGTATATCACAATTTGAAATGTCTCTAGCTGACTGTGATGGCCCTGACACATTTGTCATACCTCTCAACCTCAGAGCAAGAAATCTGGACAAAGCCATGAATAGAAGTGGGACAAAGGCCCAAGAATTAGGGCAATTTTTAAATATTGCTCTTATAAACTTAGAAAGATAATAGAATAGTAGGTCTTGCATTAGTATGAATTTTCCGAAGGGTATGAAATCTGAAACTCAGATGTCTGTCATTATTTTCTAACTTCAGTCTTAATGATTTGCCACCAATTTGCCAAAAAAATACAATTTTATTAAAAAGTGCACAAAATGTGATGCAAAAATATAAAATAGCCACACAGTACAGCTGGGAACCTGTCAAAAAAGAGACACATTTTTAATATTAGTACTGTTAACTTGAGCAGCTGACAAAATAAGAGAATCTGCATGCATTTCTGAAATTAAAACTAATCTCTAACTCTGATCATTACAATTATGTATTAATTGTAAATCCTCTATTTTCTTCCAAATTTGCCATTTTGCTGAGGGATTATTAGGGGGAGAGCAGCATTTTGAGCCAATACTGGGGACAGTTGAGAGGTTTGGATATACCTAATTCTATAAAGCGATTTATTTGCACGTACCTCTTAATGCAGGAAATTTGGACATGACCAGATATATTGGGGAGCATACAAACAGTCCTAAAAAATTGCTCTTGTATAAACTTAGTTGACAGAATAACTGTTCTTGCATGCATTTTTCTGAAGGGTTTGAAGTCTGAAACTCAATGTCTGATATTATTTAGTGACTTCATTCCTAAATGATTTGTCAGAAAACTACAAATGTTATGAGGAGCAAACCAAAAATAATAAGAAAACAAATTCATTCTGCAAAAATCTGGACAGTTGAGAGGTATAGTTCAGCCAGGGCTGTCTCAGTTTGCCACCCTTCCCACCTCACAAAATCATGGTTGAATAGGGCCTTCCCCTGCAGCTATTCCAATGTCCCATTACTTGGCTATTTCACCTCTTTTACCATAAACACTGTGATGTGCATACTGCTTTACTTCTGCGATGATTTGGATTTCATTTAAAAGTTTTATTTTACATTTTACAGCACAAACACTAATAGACATCTGCTAAACAAAGCAATCCAGTCTCACAATGAAAATAGACTTGGCATTAAAGCTTCTCTGTCCTTAAAACTTACATTCATTGAAATAGCATTGAAACCCACATTCAAAGAAAATAAATCTGGCCAGTGGCAGATAAAGATTAACTTTGGGCTGTTTTCAAATCATAGGCCCCTTGCACAGGAAACGTACATGTGTTCTTTGATACACCTTCCTAATTGTATTAAATTGTATTCCTTGTATAATACAGTACAGTTGTTAGAAGGCGTTTTAAAGATTTTTCAAGTAAACAATGAAACAGAATGCATGCACCAATAATGACAAAACTGCCCAATTCAGAGCATTTCTGTCATAAACGTCTACTCAAACTTCTACAATCCACCGGTATCAGTAAATACGCACAATCTCTGCAGAAGTAAAAGTCATCGAAATAATTCCACAATCTCTGCAGAAGTAAAATTCATCGAAATAATTCCACATTAAAGAGATCTGTAACTAATGAATAGGTTTCTAGTAGCATACAACTTTATATTTTATTGTTTCATCTACAAATAAAGTGCCAGTTGCCCTTGAGGAATAAATTGCCTATGTTGCATTAAAAAAATGATAAGCTAGTAATGCAATAGGGAATGGATGGCAAACTTATAACAGGTTAATCGTTACTAGGTATCTCGGCCAAAGAGGACATTTTCAGGACTGTAGCATCCACCCCCTTTAAAAGTACAACACAGTACAGCATCAGCAATGCATCTATATACTGTGGGAGTAGAACCCACAGCCTTCTGCATCATAAGCAAGTATACTGCCTGTTGTGTTATTAACAATCAAGCAGATACACTTCTCTTCAAGCTGTCACCTCCTTGTAAAATCCACTTGATACTCAACTGTATCTCTCAATTTTGAAGCATAAGAAATATGGAAAAAGCCAAAATTTATTGGGAGGCCAAAATTTATTGGGAGGGAGACAAACGCCCAAAAACTAGGGACACATTTTAAACATTGCTTGTATAATTTTGGAAAGTTGCTAAAATAAAATGTTGTGTTACCACCATGTGTTTCACTGCCAAGACTTGAACCCAGGACTCTGTGCACTACAGTCAGACCAACATACCACTATGCCAAATCAGCTGTTTCTTGAAAGACTGGTAGACTGAAACTTAAGTGGTTATTTAGTGAATTCAGTTCTCACCACAGCTCTCAACTTCTTAGCATAAAACACCTAGACAAAGGCAATAATGGGGGTATACAGCTCTCAAATGTATTTAGTGAATTCAGTTCTCACCGTAGCTCTCAACCTGTTAGCATAAAAAAACCTGGACAAAGCCAACAGTGGGGGAGTACAGCCCCAAAAATAGGGACAGATTTCAAATATTGATCTTATAAACAGAAAATTGCTAGCAGAGGGCTGCAAAGCAAAAAACACAGCATCAATGGGACCAGATGGTGTCCCGGGCTGCGTCCTACATGAACTCCAAGAAGAGCTAAACCCAAACATAAAACTACTGTTCAATCTTAGTCTTACTACATGATATGTACCCAAAGAGTGGCGTACAGCAACAGTGGTCCCTCTCCACAAAGGTGGTGCCTCAACGGATCCTGGAAACTATTGCCCCATAAGCCTGACTAGCTTGGTCTGCAAAGCTATGGAAAGGATCATCATGGACCTCATAAATAAAGATATTGGGGACCTACAGACACTGGATCCTACCCAGTTTGGCTTTAAGGGCAGATCCTGCCTCTTAAACCTGGTCGATTTCTTTGAAACAGTCACCAAGGCCATTGACGAGGGAAGGTGGTCCACACAGCCTACCTGGACTTCGCAAAGCCTTCGAAACAATACCCCACTCGGGCATTATAGATAAGCTCACCAGCTTAAATATAAACCCCTATGTCACTAGATGGGTTGCAAACAGGCTCAAGGACAGAACCCACATGGTTAGAATTGCTGGAGCCATGTCAGACTCCAAACCAGTTACAAGTGGCGTCCCACAAGGCTCAGTCCTGGGACCTCTCTTGTTCTGTATATATTTCTCGGTGGTACAGGCCAACATGGAAGGACTGTGGCTGACCAAGTTCACAGATGACTGCAAACTGGGCGCCATAATCAACTCTCCAGCTCACACAAGCATCCTCCAAAAGGGCCTCATAGAAGCAGACAACTGGTGCCAGAGCCATGGCCTCAAGCTAAACGCCAAAAAGTGTATAGTCATCCCTTTGGCAAAAACAGTGCCCACAAATTACCACATAGGTGGTAATCCATTAAGTACAGAAGAAGTAATTAGGGACCTGGGGACCCAAGTTGATAGCAATCTCTCATTTGACAACCACGTGGCCAAAGTGGTTAGAAAAACATTTTATATAGCCCACCTAATCATGAAGGGATTCACATCTAGATCGGGGAGGTCATCGGGCCTCTTTACTCATCCCTCATCAGGCCCATAATTGAGTACAATGCCCCTTTTGGGATGTACCTTACCAGACACCTGCAGCAACTGGAAAGACCCCAAAAGTACCTCACCAAGAGGATCAAGGGCTCAAACAGATGCCATATGCTGCCCGGTTAAAGAAACTCCAGCTCTACTCAGTGGCATACCGCCTGCTCAGAGGCGATCTGTGCCTGACGTATAAAGCCATGTCCAACCCAGAATTAATGGACATGCTGCACCTCAGAAAATCCAAATCCCATCGAGCTACGCGCTCGAGAGACTTGAACCTCAGCACTGAAATAAATAGGACATGCTGGAGGGACAGATTCATAACCCAGAGGCTCCCTTCACTCTGGAATAAAATCCCAGTCCAGGTTAGGCAGAGTCCCACATTGACTCTCTTCAAGAGGAATCTTGAGTGGATGGGAGATCGTAGGTTTACCTCGGCTATCACTTCTGTGTCACTGTTAGACAGAGGCACAGTATACTAACCTCAAAAAAAGGCATAGCAGAATTAATTTAAAATGGGTGGCGAAAGCCAAACACACTCTGGCTAGGCTTATAAATGCCTAGGGCAGATAGCCTAGTATGAACCTATGAACAAAAAGGTTTTATGTTACCATGTACTTTCTGAAGAATATGAAGTCTGAAATTCAAATGTCTGTCATTATTTTCCAGAAAACCACAGATTTTATGAGGAACAGAACAGAAATGTGAAACAAAAATTTCACAAGTGGTGGTGGGTAGGTAATTCAAGCTCTTGCTACCTACTCCCAAGGTAAAGGGTTTGAGCCTAGCCACCACCAGGTATATTTCCTGAGTTGTTCTAGTCACTGGGGGGATTACACACGCACACACAGCCCGAACTTAATTCCCTTCCTGCAGCATTCCACTTAATTCAAACATCCTACCATTCCCCCTGTGAGACAGCAGCAAAGTCCTAGTCCCCCGTGAGAGCAGGTTTGTCGGTTTATGGCCCTGGAGCAGGACGTCACATGTACCCTCCTACAACAAGACTTTGGTGTACTGGCCAGATGTCGGCACTGCAGGCACCAACCTCCCTACTGTTATAAATACTGCAACATTGAAGAGAAGGGCATCTGAGGTTATGGCAAGTTCTTACACAACTATTTTTCATTGGAGCAGCTTTATAAAAGTTAGACTCCATTTCCCTTCATTTCTTTCCTGCAGTAATAATTTGTGACCGGTACACCAAATTTTAGGTTAGGAGATTTTTTGTCAATTAAATTGCATTTTTTCATTTCAAGCATTCATTCGATTATTCTTTGCCCTTCGTTTACAGTTGACAGTGTGGAAGTCAGAACTTGACAAACTCCCTTCATGTCAGTTTTTTTTTTATTTTTACAGTCTCTCTCTTGCCCCCTTTTGCTTATTGACTGCCCCCCTCCTGACCAGTAGGATTCTTTGTTTCCCATTACTGGAGTAAGAGTTGATTGGGAGAGAGCATTTGGGCAGGCTACAGGGGTTGTTTGGCTTTTTTTTTTCTTCTGTCCTAGCTCCCTGCACTCAATTGGCAAAGCAGCAAGGGAAAGTATGCAAGGGCTGATTGTAGAGGTGGATTTCATTTTCACAAGGGGTGCTCCCCACATGTGGGTCCACCTCTCCCCTGGAAGCACAAGCTGTGATTTATCTTACCTCCAGCAAGGAAATCGCAGCTGATGCCTTTTGTTTCTTGAGTGAATTAATCCCTCCCTTATCCCCCCCCATACCAGAGGTGAGCAGGCCATGAGTTTAATTTGTCCTCATCCCTGCCTGGCTTCTTCAATGACAGGGATGGTAATTGAACCCTGGTCACTTGGATTGCAGTAAGGCTCCATCTCTGTGTGACATTGAGCCAGGCACTTGTGTTTTTATAAGAAATTTAGTACTTGTTTTGGTAGCTACTCATGGTGCATTATTTTCATTCTAATAGCCGCTTGAGATATCCATCTTAAAAGCTGCTTGGTATTCCATGTTATTTTTCATGGCGAAAGTAGTCATCTACTCTGTTTGGCTTGATTTGAAGTCTGATTCTTTTTATGAAAGTGCTGAGAAGCAGCATCTTAAGAGGGGCATCTAACTGCATAGGTACGGATAGATAAATGTTGGAGAAAGACTAAAAAGTAGAGTCATAGGGAGAACCTTATCACTGATAGTATTGGAGAGTGTCAGACTCTTGTGCTGCTCAAAAAAAAAAAAGTATTCTTCCTGACTCCTTTATTAGAGGATTTACCAGTTCACTGCATGGACATTTTTCTGACAATTCAGTTAGTATTTGGTAGTCTTGCTGTTTATGCCCGTTAACAATTCTCTTCCTACCACATGTACTTTGCAAACTTCACCAGTCCTTGGTTATACCTGTACTCTTCTGCTGTTGGTCCACAGTTTAGTACTTCCATTGTTGCTGATCTTATGTGAAACTACTGGTCATTAGTTCAGACTACAACTCTCCTAACTGCTGATGAATAATCTAATTTACCCGAGGCTCCAGCAACTTAAGCTTTTGACCACCGTGGCCAAGTTTCCTTACACAGTGCCTGGCTGTCTGGTTTTGTGCTACTTTGCTGTACTTTGTGGTATTACTCCAACCTTTAGTTTCCTGTCAAATTCTACCCTTAGGTGTTTTGTGAACTAGCCTTTGCCTGCCTTGAGCGGTTTCTCAAAGGTTTACCACCACATTAGCTCCCACTGATGCACTTTTGAAAATCGTTGTTCCACACCTAAAAGATCTGAGTGTCAAGAGTCGAGATGGCAACTAGTAACTGTACTTTTCATTTGCTATTCTGCATATTTTTTGCCTTCTGCTGTTGCTTTCTAGACTACTGTCATCTGGGAGTTCTGACATCAGGAAGAAAACCTTGTTTCAGACTCATTCCCTGACAGTCTTTCAAGACTGTCACAAAGCTCGCATAAATTAAGATGATCTCAGATGTGATTGTTATAAAAAGACATTCCAGCTTCCTACTCGCCCCTTTTAGAGGGTTCACAGTCCAAGTAGGTTCTCCCTTGATCCTGTTTTGGAGTGATAGTGCTAACTATGCTTTCTGTGTTTCTCCCTTATGAGTAACCTATTTGTGGAAGTCCTTCAAGAGGCCTCTGTCTATGATGCATCCAGGGCAGAAAGCCTATCTCTAAGACATAGTTTTATGCACTGTCTAGAGAAAGGCAGACCATTCACCTTCTCCTCTTTGCTTTGTAGACTCGTTCCATCTCGTCATTCCCATCTCACTGACTGAAGTGCACACTCACTGGGTTACAGTTAGGAAGAAATGTGTCAAGTTTTAATAATTGTGCTGATCTTGCTCATGGCACAGAAGTGGATCTTATGTTTGTTTCAATAGTACTAACTATGCAGTTTTTGGTCCTGGCATAACTGCTTATGTACCCAACGGTGGATCTTTAATTGTAGGTAACGTTGGTAAATAGTACACTAGCTCCCATTTGTATGAAAAGAATCAAAAAGAACTCAGCACCATGGCTCTCTAAGGAATGTAAACACCTGATGAAGCAAAGGGACCTAGCCTGGTCAACCTGGAAACAAAACAAAAATGAACAGAATCATGTTAATTTCAAAACACTACGTAACAAAGTGACAAAACTAATCGGAGATAAAAAGTCATCTTATTCCCAGCTTCAATTCCAGCATAAAATCAACCCCAGTAAATTTTGGCACGCCATATCATCTCTACTTAACCCTGGAAGAAATGGAGAGCATACCCTATCAACAGATAATTTTTTCATCACAAATAGCCGAAAACAAGAACTTCATAAAATCAGTTTCAGACCTACTAACTAACAGCCCTAATGCTACACCGCCCACCCTTCAATCTATTCAGACACCGACCCCAGGCCATCAACTACTTCTAACCCTGTCATTACTAAATCCCCCCAACTCAACAAAATGTTATACAAACCCCATTCTCATTTCAGCCCATACCCACTGGACACCATTAGGAAACTGCTACAAAAACTAAAACCCTGCTCTACTTCAGCTGACAATCTTACCCCCATACTATCTCACATACCCCCCCATCCACAAGGGAGGCAACTCTTTTGATCCATCCAATTTCTGTCCTATATCCATCTGGTCACCCATATCCAAAATTCTCAAGAGAGGTATCCATCAGCAGGTAATGCAGTATATATTGCAAAACAATCTTTAAAAAAAACACACAAAGTTTAAAGCCTTAGGATCCTACAACTGCAGTAGTAGCAGGGTTGTTTATGCCATTGGATGTGATTGTCAGCCTGTTAATGGTACATAGGTCAAACCAAAAGAATTGTTGCCCAACATTTTCATGCCGTACATAATGTGAATACCAGTAGGTTATTTTTTTACTGTATTAAATAAACCTTATGCAGTACAGTGTGTAGAATATGGAAGCATTCTGTTGAGAATGGAAAGTAGGTATATTATTAATTTTGGAACCTTATAGCCTAATGGTCTTAATATGAAGTTAGATTTACGTGTATAAGATAAGGTTTATTTGTATAATTTCAAGAAGTGTATTAGGAATGTTTTTGTATTGATGTTGATAAATATTATGTAGTTTTGTAGCTTTAATTCGACACTGTTTAAGCGTATATTAGTTTATGTTTATGCACCATAAATCATTGTGACTCGCTGAACAATTATTGTACAATTGATTGAGTAGCTGATTAATTGGTGTAGTGAAATGCATTTAATCTGTACCATCCTTATGGGAAATCATTTCCTGGAAGGCTTGATGCCAAAGTACTAGGAGCATAGTAAATCTGGAAGGTGACCATTTCTCCAGTCTTTTGTGTGTTTTTTTTTGCATACTTGGAAGCTGTTTTGATGGTGGAGTGTTTTTGCGATATGTCGGTAGCTGGAGTCTCAGATGTTGGAGACATACCTAATTCTAATTTAGTGTCCAATTCAGCGTTTAACTTTCTTTCCTGTACTGAAATGTGGAAAGAAAGGGTTGAAAAGTTAACTGCATCTGATCCTTGGTCCTGCGTTGAACTGGGTGACCAACTGGCATTGAGGTATGAGAGACTGCAACACTTACTTATTAAAGAGGGGTCTTTATATTATGACACTCGTCTGTTGGAGATATATATTACCTTAAATTTAATCCCTCCAGGTTTAAGGGGTGGACAAGCTTCCGGCTTCTGAGTTTTCGGAAGCTGAGGCTGACTTGCTGGAAGAATGGAAAACCATTTCTTTACAGTGCACTTTAGGGTAGCTTAAAGTGCTAGTTAAATGAAACAATCGACTCTACGATCAAGTAAGGGGTTCAATTTTGGGGTCTATATTAGAAAGCCGAAACCTCAGTTACGTGAATCCCAAAAGGCCGACACACAAACAGCAAACCGCAAGAACACTGAATGTCCTGAAGTGCGAAATTCAAAATATCGAATTGCCATAGTTGGCTAAGTCCACTGCCCGCTACGTACTGCCTACCCAAACAAAATAAATAATCCACACTTCCCCATATGTACACTTCACCCATATATCCTAATCAAACTTGCATTACACACAGATGTATCTGAATATAAGAAAACAACACACAAGTACGGGAAAAGTGTAATTTACGTATCTATTCTGCTACACAACTGTATTACTATATATGCCCTTAACTTAACCCTACTTCTAACCATAAGGTGTAGGTTTTATGTATACACTTACCTTAACCCGCACTCTAACCCTAAGGTCCGTAACTATTGCACATTTACGTTCAGGAGCTATACCAGATAAGGGACAACTATGGCTATTTGGTATTTTGAATTTCACGCTTCAGGACGTTCATATTCTTGTGGTTCGCTGTTTGTGTTGGCCTTTCAGGATTCGTGTAAATGAGGTATTGACATTCTAATATAGACCCCAATTTTGGAGCTCCAAGATGAGCTTAAGGTGGAGACGACAACAGCTGTATTCAACAAGAGAATGAAGGATATTTATGCCAGGGTGGGCAAAGCTGAAGCCGAGATTTTGGAAAGGAAGCTTAACAAATTGGACAGAGATGATCAAGATTATAAAAATAATCTCATTTTTCAGTGGCAGAAAACCTAGGCGAAGCAAGTCCATCTTAAAAAATACAGCCATAAGATCTCTGAGTTCGCGAGAATCCTCATTCTCATCCACTGAAGCAAGTACCAGCATTAATGGCAGAGCATTTCATTTGAGGAGTTGAGCAAGGGAGATGACCAACAAGTTCAACAGAATACCACCCAACATGTTAGTCCCCAGCAGGCGAGAAGCAAGCGCAGTCTGAGATGGCAGAACAGGAAGAAATGAAGGGAATACAGATTTGAGAGTTGGACATTTTGGACTTCATGTTGGACAATTTGTACCGGTTGTATTTAATGTGGAGCATGAATTTGAAAATATCAGATATGTTATGAACAATTTAAACAGGGTCAAGAAGTGTGAGAGTCATGATGAAATGTTTAATGTGATTAATGTTATCAGATTTACAAATAGTAGTGTGTAGTCTTTTAATGAAGGGAGTGAAATTTGTACCTACTTATTTTCTGACTTTGGCTGATATGTTAGAGGTAGGCTGTTTTTGCCACAGACTGCATTTAAAAGCATTTTTTAACATGTTAGTAATGAGGGCTGTAATGCAGCTTGATGTGCAGATGATGAAAAACCACTGTCGGATTTATCGTTGCATGAGAATGAATTGGTTGACATTTTCATGGATGTGTGTGAATCTGAAAACATTAAGGATGGTGTCACAGGTGTTTTTTCATACAGAACAGGTTATGGGAAATTAACCATTCCTAGGGTCCCTTATGTTAGTACTTTTAACCTGCCCAGGACATGTTCAGCAATATTCAATTTTGAAAAAGTGTTATGTAAACAAGTGGAATATAAAATGTTTTTTGATAGTTATAAGCCTCATAATTTGAAGAAGAATGAACAGAATGCATTGAGGCAGTTACGAAGTTTGAATAAGAATTATGCATTTTCACAGGCTAAGGGGGGTAATTGGGTAATAATGTCAAGACTTTGATACAGCTGTATGGTGGAAAATTTATTACAGGAAGATTATGTTTACGAATAGGTACATTCGAATGTCTTGGATGTTTACAATCATTTATTGTTAGATCTGCTGGAAAAGGGAGAAAGACTAGGATTTTTTTCCTCGAATGATGTTAAAAAATTGCATATCAAACAACCCAAAATGGCTAGGTTTTATGCTGTCCCAAACGTACATAAAGATTTGTTGAATTCTCCCGGTAGGCCCATAGTGTCGGGGGGGGGAGCTATCTCCAGAATATAGGGATTTTTTTGGATGCACAGTTAAAGGAACATCTGACTCGAGTCCCCTCACATACTAAAAATGGTAAGGAGGTGTCAGATGCTATGGGAGGCAGGGAATGGAGGGATGATCACTTTTGGGCAAGTGTTAATGTTAAGTCTTTGTATATAGCATCTCCCATCGTTGGGACCTGGAAGCTGTAGCTAGGTTATTGGGGGAAGGTCCCAGAACCAATTACAGCTTCTAGAATTTGCACTAACCCACAACATTTTTAGGTTTGAAAAATCTTATTTCTTACAAAAAACGGGTACATTTACGAGGCATCATATGCCCAGTCATATGCTATTATTTTTGTGTTTTTTTTTTTTTTTTTTGAGGATAGTTATGCGTATAGGAATACATATTTTGCACATAATGTGTTAGTTTTCAGACGGTATATTGATGATTTGTTTTTTGTATGTAGAGGGGAAACTAGCCTTTTTGAACAGTTTATGTTGGTTGGAAGTGAACCAGAATCAAAATGGTATCACATTATCTTTTCAAACTCATAGAGAAAAGATACAATTCCTAGAATTTGGAGTTTTTTGTTGATAAGAACAAACTGGTGTCTTTCAGACCATTTTATAAGGAAACAGCAGCTAATAATTTTCTGAGGGCATACAGTATGCATCCAGAACATTTGCTTAATCCCCTCCCTTTAGGTGAATTTAAACACATTGGGGTAATGTTTATGATAAGACCACATTAGATAAAGAGTTCAATGATATTAGATCCAAGTTAGCTAGCAGAGGGTACTCTGGGCAGGTGTTGAAAGGCTGAAGAGAGAGCCAGAAGGGAAATCATCCCTTTAAGGACAGTGAGCTGTGGGAAAGGTCATGGGTATGAAGGTTCCAACAAAGTGTCTGAGGATGATATTTTTTGATAAATTTTCCCCTTTTTTGGAAACATTAAAGGCATCAGTATATAGGTTTTGGCCTATCATCCAGCAGGGTGATGAGGTTGGCAATGTTTTCATTGGCAGAGTTATATTTTCACATAGCAGATTTTATAATTTAAAGGAATTACTTAATGCTAGGGACAGCTGCAGAGTGGATGTAAACTCAAATACAGCAGGCACTTTCAGGTGTGGCAAATGTAAGGTGTGTGAAAGTTGAAAACATTTCAGGTAGCTTGATTAATGGAAAAAAGTTTAAAGCCTTAGATCCTACAACTGTAGTAGTAGCGGGGTTGTTTATGCCATTGGCTGTAATTGTCAGCCTGTAAAATGGTACATAAGCCAAACCAAAAGAATGGTTAAAAGAAGAATTATGGGACACTTGGGGGATGTGAGAAATGCAAGGTTAAATTATCCTGTTGCCCAACATTTTCATTCCATACATAATGTAAAAACAAAATGAAAACTCCAGCAAAGCTAGAACTTCCAATAAGTGACCCCCCCCAAACCTCTTGTCTGAGGCACATGGGATATATGCAAATGATCCTTATGAACATCAGGTGTTTTAGCTAATTGGCAATTCTGAATGCCCATGACTTGTTTTGTCGTTTTAATGGACAATTTCAGGCCAATAAAGCCAAACCCCACTAGCTGTGGATATGCATATTTCGGCCTTGTTATGATCTCATCGGTACAGCACAAGCAGAGTGTTTGACTAAGCATTAGAAACACAGGGCTGTTATACCCAGCTGATGTCCATGTGCTGTGCTGATGAGGTCATAAGGCTGAAATATGCATATCCACAGCTAGTGGGGTTTGGCTTTATTGGCCTGAAATTGTCCATTAAAATGATGAAACAATTCATGGGCATTCAGAATTGCCAATTAGCTGAAACACCTGATGTTCATAAGGATCATTTGCATATATCCCATGTGCCTCTGATACAAGATTTTTGGGAAGGTTACTTATTGGAAGTTCTAGCTTTGCTGGAGTTTTCATTTTGTTTTTACTGATTGGTTTTTCAGTGACCTTCTCACTCATTGTTCCATACATAATGGGAATACCTGTAGTTTTTTTTTACTGTATTAAATAAACCTTATGCAGTACAGGGTAGAATATGAGCGCATTCTCTTGAGAATGGAAAGTAGGTATATCATTAATTTTGGAACCTCATGGCCTAATGGTCTTAATATGGAGTTAGATTTACTTGTATAAGATTAGGTATTTTGTATAATTTCAAGAAGTGTATTAGGAATGTTTTTGTATTAATGTTGATAAATATTATGTAGTTATGTAGTTTTATTAGACACTGTTTAAGTATATATTTGTTGATGCTTATGCTCTTTAAATCATTGTGACTCACTGAACAATTAATTATTGTATAATTGACTGAGTAATTGATTAACTGGTGTAGTGAAATGTATTTAATCTGTACCATCTTTATGAGAAGTCATTCCCTGGAAGGCTTGATGCCGAAGTACTAGGAGCATAGTAAATCTGGATGGTGACCGTTTCTCCAGTCTTTTGTGTGTGTTTTTTTTGCATACTTTAGAAGCTGTTTTGGTGGTGGAGTGTTATTTGCAGAACAATCTTAACCAAAACCCAGCATGGCTTCTGACCTAGCCACAGCACAGCTACAGCCCAATTGTCTTTTACAGACACCATGAACAAGGCCAGAGATGCAGGATGCTATACAGCCTCAGTGTTCCTTGATCTCCAAGGCCTTTGACATAGTGTCTCACCTCTTACTTTTGAACACACTGTCTAACTTAGGCTTCTCACATAACACAAAATGGTTTCCGAGCTACCTCAAGGATCGTAAACAAGCGATGAAATGATCCAACAAATTCTCACCCTTTCTCCACAACCCTACTGGAGTCCCCCAAAGCTCCATCCTAGGACCCCTACTCTTCAACATTTTCAAAAACAACTTTCACACTGCCTCTCACCCTGGGACCCTCATTCAGTGCGCTAATGATTCCACCATAATCTACACTGCTCAATCACTACCAGAACTACTCTCAAAACCTCAGCAGTCCTGTACAGCAGTCGAATCCTGGCTAAGAAATGCCCATTTCTTTCTTAATCCAAAGAAGACAAAACTAGTACTCTTTCATCCCAAAAACACCTCCCTTGTCACTGATCATTTCAACATCCTTGCATCTGACAACACTGTTATAGAAATAGTGCAGGAAGCCAAACTTCTGGCGTTATCATTGACAATAAACTTTCATTTGACCCCCCCATATACAGTAAAATATAAAGAAAACTCATCAAAAAACCTGAGACTCTTACATAGAAACAAACATTTCTTTACTGCAGCAACCAAAACTACCCTTACAAAATATTTTTACTTCCCTCTCTTCTTTATGGTGCCCTTATCTTAACTAACTTACAAAATTATACCCTAAGCAAGTTGGGACAGTGCTACAGCAAAGTTGCAAAGTTTGCCACAAACTCAAAATATCTCACACACACCACTGTAAACTACTTCTAGAAGTTAACTGGCTTGAACTACCCAACCAACTTGACTTTATTCAGCTATCCACTTTCCGTAACCTTATTTTCAAGCCTACTGCCTGCCCTGCACTAGCCAGTCTAGCCACACCCTACACACTGTATCGATCCCTACGATCAAAAGACAACAATCTCTTGGCTGTCTCAAAACCCACAAGAAAACCCGGTCACTCTCTGTATTAATACTCTGTCTTTGTACATTGGAATTCACTGCCTCTAGCTACCAGGTTTACACCTGGCCTAACCCATTTCAAAGCCTCATTAAAAAATCTTCTCAAAAATACATGGCTCTGCTTCTGCTAAAAGCCTGCTTAATGCTCAGGTCTTCCTCTTCTCTCACATTTCAGTCCCTCACAGACTGCAAGATCCTAAAGCTCTTCTAACTCTATCTCTGCTTTTATACCATATCCTTAAGCTACTGCTCAGGCTTTATTGCTCTATTCTTAACTCTCTCTCACTGTATGTCTGCATCACTAACTTTCTGGCTGCTATTTCTACATCATGTATGCTGAGAGTGACTATTATTGTCTGTAATGTTTTAACTGTATAGAATTGTTTAGATGTGTAGTAAAATATTACATCTTGTAGCAGTTTTTTCTTTCAATGTATTTTCTGTATAGTGTTTCTAATGTAATCTTTATTGTATTGGATTATACTGTATTTGTATTGTACTGGAGATGGAGCTTTTCTCCTTGGGCCTCTGCTGAAAACTGGTTCTGTAAACCCTGTCAGACCACCTTGGTAAACAAATGTAAAATAAATAAATAATATAAATAGTAAACTGAAGAGTTGGTGACTAGTGTAGTGCGCAGTGCAAGTCTCCAAATCCAAGTAGGAATCCAACAAGTTAAAACAAACATGTTTTTATTTGCAAAATAAGATTAAGCTCTTTTGTCCTTGCAAATGAAGGACTTCATCAGAATAAATTAAAGCAAGCCTAAAAGTCAGTTAAATACTATTTTCAAACTAGATGTCACTTGCTTATTGGCTGAATACCAAATAGTTTAATTAGTTTAGTTGAGCTAAACCTCACTAACTCCTTCTGCTAAAGAACTGCTGCTGTTAGACTGTTTGCAGACATGACAGTTGTTTAAACTGCTCAACATCTTAAACTTTTTGTAGATGTCCCAACTAGCTGAAAAAAGATTCAAAAGGAAAATATGTACAGACAAAAACATATCAAGTTAAAAAACAGAAGGTGTTGAGCATTCTGTTAACTAAGAAAAACATTTTGTACCCATTTTATAACCTAGTTGTACGTGCTTTCAGTACAGACAATACTAATATGGTCTTTCAACCTGGGGAGGATAAGGCATGGAGTTGAAATTGCTGTAAGAGTTCTTTATATTCCAACTGGCTTTCCCGTGCCCCTGGGATCAATGTCAACTAGTTGTAAAATTCCAAATTTAAATTCAGTGTGTGTCATATCCAGTAAGGTACGTTTAAAAAGGGCATTGTTTACATTTTTGCTCTTGATACTGTAATAATGCTTGTAAATTCATTTTCTAAATGTTTCAGTTTTTCCTACATAGCTGCATGCGTAAAAAGTAATAAATTCTAAGTAAACTAGTCCCTTACTCCCACAATTTCCTCTTTTGAAGTGCACCTTACTTTTTAAGGCATTGCAAGGGTTAGGTGTACAACCTCTGATATACATACACTGATTACCTGGCCCACATTTTTTGGTTCTATGTCTGACCTTAGGGTTGGGGTGCAAACCCCTGTCACAGAGGCTTTTCAAGTTCAAACCCATTTTAAAAATAAGTTTTGGTCTGGGTCGTACAGTCTTCTCAAACTCTGGGGAATGTTCAAGGATATTCAGTTTTTGGTAATTCTAACTCTGATCTCAAGTTCTACAAATTGACCCCTAGATTTTTCTAATTGCATCAGTAGCCAAGGAGCTAACATAACCATCCAAAATGGTCCAAATCTTTACAAGAACCCCCCCCCCCAAAAAAAAAACAATTTTACAAAAGCCAGCAAAGGCAAAGTTGAGTTTTATGCACAGCCAGATAACTTGTCACCTATACCTATAATTCTTCAGTTTCTAGCAGAGATGGCTGATAATTGTTTGTTATTCATCTTTAAAAGTCTACTTGGGGTAATATTTAGCTTTTCTCACAGTCTAACATTTTTTCTAGCTTTCCTGAAAGTCTGCAGAGCTTTCTGAAAAGTCACCTTTTTATCAAAACCCATTCCTCTATTGGACATAAATTTTGTTAGAGGAAAACTCTCTTTTTGACCCTTGGGAGAACAGACTTCAGAATTCTTTGCTTGGACAACCTTTTATTGGCAGATCTGCCAGAAGGGCCAGTGGACTTAGTTTGTCACTCTCCCTATTTTTTTCTGTTTGTCTGTGCACTAACCCAGAATTCATGCCATAAGTAACCTCAGAATGAAACTTAATGTAGTTCATCAGTCACCCTGTTTCCTTTCCTCAGTTTTTCTAACAAAGGAGAATAAAAGTTGTTTTGCTTTCATGTTCATAGGCAAGTCTGTTCTATTTGCTTTGATCCAAAAGTACTCTGAAGGTTGGCCGTCTTTTGCTTAGAGCTTCTAGAATGGGCCAACAACTATCACAAGTCACTCTGTTCAGGAGGATATCAGAATGCATTATCTTGTGTTACACTAAATACAGTCGGACTTTGCCAATTAAAACCACAAACTCAGTCCACAAGGTCTGTTTCTATTAGAAATACTTGTTTCACAAATATTTCTGTTGACTGTCTGTCTACTACAGTGTCTTCACTTGCACACTTTTGCAAGATGCTGTATATGGTCTGTAGATTAAAGTCCACCTTCAGAGCCACCATTCTAAATGTTATGTCATGAGTCCACCAATGTGGGGGAAACTGGATCAAAAGAGATGCAAAAATTGTTTACTTACCATGACGTCCAATCTATAGCCACATCAGTTTACTTCAGAAAACCTCTCTACCTTTCCCTTTCCATCTGTGTATGTCCCTGCAGAGTGACTTAGCTGCTTAAGTCTGACATGGGCAGAATTGATCTGGGTAGATGGGGAAGCATGATGATTTTTTTGAGTTACAGATGCTAAGATGCATAGTGATTACAATGACTAAACTCACCACTGAACTGGACTGATGGATCATAAAGATCTAATGGGATGGATCATAAAAGTCTAATGTTATAGGCAGTATGTAAGTTTCATTTTCCTGCTGAACAGTGCAGGTGAATTTCTTAGCTTTAGTTGAGTGTTATGGCTTCTGCATGCAGTAAGTAAGAACCAGCCTTGTAGTTTTAGCAAATGGAAAGAAGGCTGAAAAATAGTGACTCCAGTCATCGTGAGACCTTTGTAAATGAGTCAGCAATATATTCTTCCTGGCTGCATTCCATTGACCCCTTATCTGTTGTGCAATATGGTGCTATCAGCTAATCGAAGAAAGGAAATTTTCTGAAAACTTGATTTTTACATTGTCCTACCGTGTGTATAGAATTAATTGCTTTTACATTGTCCTACCATGTGTATATAATTAATTTTTTGTTGCCTTTTTGTGCACTATCATTTTTTAGTCAGTGTACATTTGTTTCATAGAAATTGTGTTGCCAAAAAGGATGCAGGCTTCTTCTGTGAAACATGTTGGGTTAGTTGTTTTTTTTTTTTTATCTCAGGCGCTGGTAAAACAGGACCATTTAGATGCTTTTAATGAGAAGGATCCATATAAAGCAGATGATGGTCGTGATGATGAAGATGACAGTGATGACAATGACAACAGCTTGGAGGGTGATACTTTCCCTTTAGAACGAGATGAGGTGATGCCCCCAATCATGGCTCATGCAACATGTGAGCGAGTGTCTGTCCCCAAGGGCCTACCGTGGGCTCCTAAAGTTAGGTAAGTATTCTAAGTAAAAATACTTTGTGTTCACAGATGCTTTGTATTTGTGTATGCACAGACTAATTTAACATTTGTGCTGCATTTGTTTGTGTACGTGTGATGTTGTACTGTAACTTTATCCAGCCACAACCCCTTTTTCCCATTGTAAATGGCATTTCTGAATCTTGTTCCTAATCTATCAGTTACCAATTACTGTACTACATTTCCTTAATCTGTTTTCAGCTGAATTGCAAGAATAGGTTATAAATGATATCATGTACACAATGTTAAATTGAGTAAGAATGAGATGATCATCAGTAGCAGTCACTACCTACTAGTTCAAAAGAGCAAGTACATTGTGGTAATTTGCTGAACTTCCAAATGGCTGGTTAGTGTATCATTTTGTTAACTCTCTGATGTGATATACAAGAATGAGTAAACTCTTCACATTTTATGTTTTAGTCACAGTAATAAAGCACACTGTTAGACTTTGTATTTTAAGTTTGCAGATTTGGAAATACTTGTCATAGCTCTGCAGGACATTTTCGTTAGTAAACTATTAACAAAAATAGAATTTCAACAAAAAGTCATTAATTTCTATGACTGATAATATACTTTGAAAACTTCAGTTTCTTGAGGCTCTGAATAGCAAAATTATGAATATCATTTTTATGCAATTTGTATTACCCTAGAATGTGAGTAGTCCGCTTAACATTTGAAACACGTTGTTTTCCGTATGCTGTGTTTTGTGTGCATGACTTTATGTGCATTTTGAGATGTTTGCTTAAACACTTTGTAAACTGTGAGTTGGTAACTTTTGAAACTCTTGAGTTCACAAATGTTTTACCTCTTCCTTTAAGTATCCCATTTAACTTGTACTAGAAGTTTCAGTTTTGTGGCTGTTCAACATTAGGTCAGTGTTGCAGTAGTCTAAGCTGTATGGGTCCTGCCCCATTGCTGGAGAACAACTTTTCAGAGCTTAAAGGTGTCTTAAACATGCTCTGGCTGGAGCTTCAGAAGAGCTGTGTATAAAAGACAGTGTGTGAAAAGCTTAGTGTTTTTTGCCATTGAAGAGTGCTTCTTTGGCAGGCCCTCTGGAACTGTTTGTCAGCTAGTAATCTTTTGAAGCTAGGCAGATAAGTCCCCTTATGGAAAAACCTTGATGTGCGTCTGTGTATGAATGCATTTTCTTAAAGGAAAATCTGTTTTTTTCTGTGAAAATGCACTAGGAAGCTAAACTGAAATCTCAAGAGTGCCACTTTTTTTAGAGCAATGTTCTATGTGAATGCTTGTGTGAACAGTGTAAAATTTATTTTCTACATGTTATGTAGGGTTGATGTATTAAGAACAGGACTTGTGTCTGTGCAGATGTTTTTGTTTTTTCTTGCTTGCTTTTGACCTTCTTGAAAATTTGCTGACTCCTTCAGGCACAGGACTCCTTGGATCTTCCTTCCTTTGTCTAGAAGAAAGTAGTCAGGGAGTGTGTGGGTGTCAGGCCAGCTCCATTTGTGCCTCGGCCACTGATGGGTGACTGTGTTGTGTCCAGTTTTAGTTCCTCAGATCACTCCCCCCCAAGTCCTGGTGTAACACATGTAGCTGTAGGAATACTCTCTATAGGCAAGGGAGAACCACTTTTGTCAGCCTGTGGGGAAGTGGAGTTCAAACACAGATCACTGTTGCAGTGGCTCAAGCTAAATGGCTGCTATGTCCAGTGCAGCTGCCCACCTTCGCAAAGCTAAGGCCACCATCCATGCGCTCTGTCAAGAGCTTGAGTATTGCTCAGTGAAAATACAGTTGAAGCCCAAAGAGTTCTGTGAAATGGTTGGTCAGCTAGTGATCTTCAAGAGCTCTCAGTTATGATCCTGTTGGGGAAAACCTTCCAATAACTTTTATTTTATGAATTAAACTTTTTGATTTTTATGTGAGCATGATTGGGTTTAACTAGGAAACTGAATGCCCTTGGACTGCCACTGTATTTTCTAATTCGTTAATGTAAGTGCTTGTGAGAACTTTCTGAGAGTTTTACTTTTTAAATTTTTCTTGGACTGTAAAATTGTGTGTTTAGGGCAGTGTACTGTGCTTGGGGGAACTCTTGTGGTCTGCTTAGCTCAGAACCATGTTTTCTGTACTTTACCAACTTGTCCAGACTGCATTCCCCACTTTCAAAATCTATTTGTTTTCTTATCTGTGGAACTACCTCCAGTCTCTGGGGTAGTACCTTCCAATGTATACACACAGATGTTATAAATGACTCTTCAGTTGTCAGTCTGGCTCCTGTTCTGCCTGAGCAACTGGTAGTGGGTAGTGGACTCTTCTGTGGCTGGTTGCCCCTCAGACTTTCAATCTCCCAGTCCTGTCGGTGTGCTTTTTTTCTCACCAAGACTAAAAGATAACATCTGCCTCTGTTGGCTGTAGGGATGCCCTTGATGGGCAAGGGAGTCACTTTTCGTGGGTACTGGCAAGTGGTAGGTGAAGGGTCTTGATTTGGGTAGATGGAAGGTGGGACCGGTGTGCCCTTGACTTAGGTAGATGGAAGCGGGAACCAGTGTGCCTAATATGAGGAAGTCTTGAGTGTGTGCTTAGTCACAACTAGGTCAAGCACTCTTTTTTTCTGTTGCTATGGACAGGAAAAATTTGCTGGGATTTGTCGGGGAACTGGATGCTTTCTTTGCTCTCTGTTTCTTCAGGTAAGCAAAGTAAGAGTTAATTTTTCTGACATGGAATTTTAGTTAGAAGAACAGGCATTGCAGGGGGATGGTTGTACTTCGTGAATTTCTTCTCTGCCTGAGCAGTATTCTGTGGAAAATATATAAATTTTCCTTGCTGAAGAGATTTCTTTAACTGATTAAAACCTCTTGCATTGTGTATAAATTTCAGTGGGACCTGAGTGAAGTTCTTGGTGCACAAAAAATGTACTGTGATCTGTTACAGTTGGAGATGCCTACATCTCTCCTCCTGTTGGATGTTTTTCTCATGTCTGCTAGCTTACTTGATGGTCTGCTTCCTACTCCCACCAGTACTTGTTTTGTAATCCTAAAGAAGACCCAGCAGTCATTTCTCTATCCAGATTTTTGCTAAATCGGTTACAGCTGCTAACCTCATTTACCCTGACAAGGGTGGAAAGCAGTGGGTAACTTGAGGATTTAACTGTATGCTTCTAGTACTTACCATTAAACAGTCAAGCTCTAATGTTCATCTGTTATATTTTGAGAACATGTAAAAGTTAAGCATGACCCTTTCTCCTTCTGAAGTAAAGAATTCATTTAATGTTTCTTTGACAGCTGTTTCTCATGTGGCTAAGCATGTTTTAAAGTATACTTATGATGCTGCTGATGCTTTTAAAGCTAGTGCTTTTGGATTAACTTTGAGCAGACTTAACTGGCTTCATTCCCCAAATCATCTTTGTTAACCCAGAGATTTTAAGATAAATGGACTTCAACCCTTTTGCAGCTAAGGTGCATACGTGTGATGAAAGGGGGCACACACATTCAAGAAGTGGCTGTTTTTAACCCACCCTTTTTTTCATTTAGACCAAATAGTAATTTGCTTTCCTCCTGAGATCTGTTTCCAAATAAGCAATTAGAACAGCAAGGAGACTGCAATCAGGGTTTTAAGAAATTAATGGAAAGGCAACTCAAGCAAAGGAAAAACTGGTAATAGCCAAGGATGGTCCTTCAGTCTACCTTGTTACTCACCTGTTCAGGACCCCACCAGCACACACCAACCCTGCAATCATTCCATGTCTTTCAGATGTCCTCCTTCCCTTCTGACATGTAGACTGTTTCAGATAAGGTTTTGAATTTAATGTTGGAGGGGATACTTTTGTCAATGGGAATCTCTCCCTCTTTGTCAGGGGATACCTCTTGTCCAGGGAAGCATATCTCTATCTCTTTCCTCCCATTTTGCACCACATGCTGTCTCTAGGAAGCACAAATTTTAAGATTTTTCCCAATCTTCTAGGGAAACTATTTGATGCAGGAATTGTTCTGTTTCCCAAAACAGAAGGATTCTATTGGACTGTGCTGGATATTTGTTTTCTAAACTTTTTTGACAAGATTCTGCAATTCAAGGGACTTCTAAGATGGCTATACATTGACTAACAGCTTAATTCTAGCCCTCCCAGTGTGAAACCAGAAACTCTGCAGAGAAGTCCAGTAGACTTCTATTTATGGGTAAATTTCAGTAAATGGCTAGTAAGTGTACTGCCTGGATGCCAGGAAGAAAGAAATACAGAGGACCTGGAAAAAATCAGCTACCAAAAGTGGGGAAGAAACACTGACTGGGGAAGGTTCTGAAGCTGTTGAGCAAAAAGCAATGCAATATCCAGACAAAAGATGCAAGACAACTGCACACACACTTCATTAAAATAAACAAAACAATGATGGAGTATATTAACACAAACAACAAAAGACTGGAAAAAATAGAAGAAGCTTTAAACAAATATTTAGATGAGGTGATAAAGCTGCAAAAATCAGAGGTCGAAATGAAGAAAAGGTTGGCTGAATGTGAGACTGCTCAGGAAGGGAAGTATCAAAAAAGAATTAGAGGACAGATCACGTAGGGAAAAATCTATGGTATTCCACAGCAGGAGTTGTTAGTTGAAAGGGCACATCGTGTTTATGCTGCAAACCTGGCTATGAGAAAGCAACCTAGACCTTTAAAAGTAAAGTTGCGATCCTACCGACGTAGATGATTTTGACAAAACTGTGGCAGAACGACAAAGTATTAAAAGTGGGAGACAACAGAGTGTATTTGGAGAATGATTACTTGTACACCAGGCAGAAGAGAAGCACATTTATTCCACTATTCAAGGAATGTTGAGATGCAGGTGTGAGATTCAAACTGCTATACCCAGCTGTCTTCAAAGTATTCTTTCCTGGATGGACAAAATCTTATTTTGATGAAGTACATGCTGAGGAGGAAATGCAAAAGTTTATCCAACAAACCATGAGCTGTGAAATAGATTCTGCAGCTTGTTCTTATGGTAATAAAGACCACAGATAGACTGTACTTGTGAAACTTTTTCAAATGTTTCAATGGAAAATGGAGCGAAGGAAGGGAGCATGAGAGTTGACTAGAAGAATCAAGAGTACATTGGAAATGAAGCAGAGACAGGATTTGGGAGATGGAGATAAACGGTAATAAAAAAGTAACTTAATAGGGGATTACAGTGCAGTAATGTGTGAAATAGAACAAGAAAATCTGAACATTAATGACAAAGTAGGGCGTAAACTTTTCCCCCACAAGTCCAATAAATTCTGAAAAAATTCTGAAACTGTCCAATATTTTCAGAAGAATGCTTTGTACAGGGAAGTTAACTGTGAGTCAAGATAGTTTCTTGATGGCAGTATTTTTGTGGTGTATGGTTTTCTTTGCATGCTGTAAAGTAACGTTTTCTCAGTTATCTTTAAATATAATGGAGATTGTGTATAGGAGCTGATGTTTTTTTTCTTTCTCCCTTCTCTCTTCAGTTTTGAGAAATGTAGGCAATGCAATGAAAAAAAGCTTGGTTAAAAGAACATGGCAAAAGAAAAAAATTTGCTTTCTCATTCTTGCATGGGGAAATGACTGGATTAAGGAAGTTAGATTGATTTAGTAACAAATTTTAAAGTAAGCTACTAAATGAAAAAGAATATGGAATATTATGAGGCTTTTTTCTAGCAAATGCATGTATGCTCAGTAACAGTTCTGCAGCTGCTCTGCATGTTTCCATGGAAACTGTCTGATAAGAGAAACTGGCTGTAGTCTGGTGAAGGAGTGATTGGATGAAGAAAAAACTAAGAGAGATTGGCTAGGAGGTAATGTTCTCTGAAAGCATTCCGGGGGTTCCCAACTGGGAGAGTTATAAAGAAAAAGACAAAACCAATTAGCACTTAGTAGAACCACAAGGCTGCACCATGTGTCTTAGCATGTATAACCTTTCTGTTAGGTTAGCTCATGTCTGTTATTGTGGCTGTCAATTTGGGACTTTGTTCCTATTAGGAGGATAAAACTTCAGTATTTGAAGATGTACATAGCTTTGTGTATTGGTTTTAGGGGGTTATCGGAGGTCAGCCGTGGTGGTGCAGCGGTTAGTGCTGTAGCCTCACAGCAAGAGGCTCTCCGGTTCGATCTTCGGCTGGGGTGTCTTCTGTGCGGAGTCTGCATGTCCTCCCTGTGGTCATGTGGGTTTCCTCTGGGTGCTCCAGTTTCCTCCCACGTCCCCAAAGACATATGCTGCAAGTGGATTGGACACGCTAAAATTGGCCCTAGGCGTGAGTGCGTGCATGTGTGTGCCTTCTGTGGAAGGTTGGACACCGGGCTGGCAACTCGACACTGTAAAAACTCCACTGCCAATCATGAACGGACAAGTTGATC
>NC_056739.1:333870941-333905941 GCF_019279795.1 Protopterus annectens
GTAGAGCTGGAGTTTCTTTAGTCGAGCTGCATAGGACATCTGTTTGTAGCCCATGATTCTCTTGGTGAGGTACTTTTGGGGTCTCTCCAGTTGTTGCAGGTGCCGTGTAAGGTACATCCCAAAAGGGGCAATGTATTCAATTATGGGCCTGATGAGTGACAAGTAGAGGGGCACAATGACCTCTCTTGATCTAGATGCGAACCCTTTCGTGATAAGGTGGGCTATATAGAAGGTCTTTCTAACCACTTTGGCAATGTGATTATCAAAGGAGAGATTACTATCTATGTTTGTCCCCAAATCTCTAATTACTACTTCCGTATTTAATGGATTACCACTTATGTGGTAATTTGTGGGCACCTTGTTTTTCCCAAAGGGGATAACTATGCACTTTTTAGCATTTAGCTTGAGGCCGTGGCTCTGGCACCAAGCATCCATCTCTGTGAGACCCTTTTGGAGGATGCATCTGTCAGCTGGAGATTCGATTATGGCCCCCAGTTTGCAGTAATCTGCGAACTTTGTCAGCCATAATCCCCCCGTGTTAGCCTGAACCTCAGATAAGTATATACCGAACAAGAGAGGTCCCAGAACTGAGCCCTGTGGGATGCCACTTGTAACTGGTTTGGATTCGGACATGGCACCTGTGATTCTGACCATGTGGGTTCTATCTCTGAGCCAGTTTGCAACCCATCTTATGATATAGGGGTTGATATTTAAGCTGGTAAGCTTATTTATGATGCCCGAGTGGGGTATTGTGTCGAAGGCTTTTGCGAGGTCCAGGTAGGCTATGTGGACTACCTTACCCTCATCTATGGTTTTGGTAACTGTTTCAAAGAAATCAACTAGGTTTAACAGGCAAAATCTGCTCTTAACAAAGCCGAATTGGGTCGGGTCCAGTGTCTGGAGGCTCCCAATGTCTTTGAGTTCCATGATAATACGCTCCATAGCTTTACAGACCAGACTAGTCAGGCTTATGGGGCGATAGTTTCCAGGGTCCATTGTGGCACCCCCTTTGTGGAGTGGGACCACTGTAGCTGTACGCCATTCTTTGGGTACATATCCTGTAGTAAGGCTGAACAGTGACTTAATGTGAGGGTTCAGTTCTTCTTGGCGCTCGTGTAAGACACAGCCTGGGACACCGTCCGGTCCCATAGATGCTGTGTTTTTTGCTTTGGAGAGGGCAGCTTTCACCTGTGCATCTGTGATGTCAGGGAATTTACATTCAGTTGGGATAGACATTTGCTCCTTTAGGGGGGAAGGGGGGGAGTTTGCGCTGAATCTGTCTGCCAGGATGTTTGCTACATCTGTAAGTTCGGTATATTTTGTACCGTTATGCAACAATTCAGAGCATATCTGGCAGTTTCCGCCCATGTTCCTGACATAACTAAAGAAGGCCTTGTGATTATCTTTAGTGTCTAGGGCAATTTTTCCTTCGAAGCTGGCCTTTGATGATTTTATGAGGGATCGAAGTTTCTTGCTAATACTGATCAGAGATGCCTTCTCTTTTTGGGATTTTTCTCTGTCATGTAGTAGCTTCCTCCTTCTGTTGTATAGCTTATTTATGTCTGTGTATACACAGATCTATATCTATGATGTGATACAGCACATAAGAATGACATATATGACCACAGGCACTGCCAATGGGGGTGAGGGGGCTCAATCAACATAACGTGTTACACGTACCGATACCCCCCCCCCCCGGCCAAACAGGTGAAACATACAAACACACAAAATAAACAAACCACAGCTTCCCAAAATACAGCCACGATACATCCAGTGGGGAAAACACTGTGGACCCGCTAAGTCTAATCTAGAAACAAAGACAAGAACGTCCCTTGCAAGACTACCCAAAATTCTAGGATATTCGGATTTCCACCATTACACAGATGCCTCAAGGCAGGGAGCATATGTACCTGGACTACAAGGCTGGGAAAGCCTGATGATCCATGGGTCAAGACAACGTACATGATTGGTCCCGAGAAGTGGAGAGTGGGCAGTGTGTAGTAGTGTGGTTATACCCAACCTGCACCCAGAGAAAGGATGAGTGCTGTGGAGGAGGAGTGGGGGGGGGGGACTATGGGTATGAAATTATGGGTCGAGGCATCCAGGTGTTGGATGGAGTCATTCTAATCAGACCACCTCATGGATGTAAGCAATAGTGTGAATTAGGCAAAGCAGTCGCCTAACGAGCAGCCATTCTTGGTACGAGTCCCACTGCAGCACAGTCTTTTTTTAGATGGCAAAGTACGTCATAACCAATTTTGTTGTTGCAAAACCCACTAAATACCAAATAACACATGGTTGCAGCTCCTTACTGTAGGCATGTAATTCTAATTGGCATCACAACTTATTGTTGTCCTCACCCCCACCCAGGGGTTTGTGTGTCCAAATCTACCTCCAAATATAGTGTATATGCACAGCTGTTGCTGTAGAAGAAATGGCCAGCTGTGGACCTTCCCTTCAGCCTTCCTGCACATCCCTGGCTATTTCCCCCACTGTCTTTCCCTCTTTTTGCCCCTTTATCACCACTTACCCATCAACCCCTTTTTCTTTTCTTTTAAAGTTTAAAGTTACAATTAGGTGACACCTTCTTCCCCAGCTATATTGGCATAATCTAGAACTCCCTACCCACATCTATTACCTCGGCCGTCTCAAAGGAAACATTTAAAAAACACTTGAAGGAACACCTCAAGCACACTTGGATCTGCACATGCTCACCCCATGGCTAAATCCCCCCCATTACACACTATACCTCTACATCAACTACTGAAACTAACGCCTTTTTCCTGCCTCGCATACATATCCCAACATCATTTAAACCTTCCCTTTTGCTCCCCTACCAATTTATTTCCACAACCTAATATACAGTTACAATGTCTCCCCCTTTACCTACCTACGTACTTACTCCTTCACTATTCTCTTCTACTCTACCACACAAGTATGGAATAACGAAATCTTAACCTGAATACTTGAGTGTGTCCTATCCAGAACTGTTAAACTGGAATCTAACTTCACCTTAAACTGACCTTTGTCAACAGTCATACCTGACATGTAAACTTGAACTAAGCAAGAATAGTATGTTACATAGCCATGTTAAGTCTGTTACTCTATGAATGTGCACACCTCTGTATTACTTGTAATGATAGCTGATTTTTACTGTGGGGCTTTCCTCCCTGGGCCTCCATTGAAAATGGACAAGCATCCAGTCGGATTTTCCCGGTCAACAATTGTAAAAGAAAGAAATTAAGTAGCACGTGAGTAAGCACTTTTAAGCAGCAGTAAGTGGGTTTAAGCCTGTTTGCATGGCGGTAAGCAATGCCTACACTGGTTAAGCAGTGTAGAAGCTAACTCAGTGTAAGAAGCCGTAACCGGAGATTAGCATTGCTTACCCTCACGCAAACCCGCTTACAATTGCTTAAAAGTGCCTTAATCACTCTGTAGCCAACAGCTCTCATCCTGCCCAGCAACAAAATAGTCTGCACTCCCGAGTTGCAACCCCCGGACCCTGCACACTATAGTCAAAGTGAGTTACCACTAAGCGATGGCAGATACACATTACAACTGCTTTTATCACAAACATATCATCCAGCACAGTCATTCAACAGTATAGGAAATGTATGTAATTATGTAGATTAACACGAGCAACCATTTGTACATTGCTCAAATACAGTATTTCGAGCAGTCTATGTGTATCTTAAAAACAGTGCCTGTCCAATCATACTGTGAAAACAGTAGTCTTGCATAATACTTAAGAGAATGATAAAAAACAGTGCACGTCGAGGGGGCATGTGGGCATGCTTCATGCACAGAATGTCAAACCTGAGACATTGGTTCTATGGAACAGGGAGATGAGGCTGGCCAGGTGTGTGAGCAAACCGCTGCTTCTCAAACCCCTGGCAGGATGCTACCAGTGGGAGAAACAGTGTAGACCAGCCAAGTCTAATCTTGACACCAAAACAGGTCCGTCCCTGGCGGGACGAACCAAAAAATGTTAGTCACGTCGATGTTTACACCAGTCTTGGAAGACGAACAAGGCAAGGCTTGTACGTATGTGGACTAAACGGATTAAGAGCCTGAAGGAGCTTTGGTCGAGACAGTATACTGGATGAGTATCGAGAAGTGCAGAGTGGGCAATGTGTGGAGATGTGGTATAGCTAGGCTAGCAGCTGGAGAATGGATGGCTGCTGTGTATGTGGAGCTCGGGGGGGGGGGATGAACCATGGGTATGACATTATGCAGGAAATATGCAAATGAAGCAGCACAGCAATAGTGTAGTGGGCAGAACAACTGCCTAATGAGCAGGCATTCCAGTTTCGAGTCCCACTATAGCACAGTCTATTTTACATGGCAAAGCACGTCATAACCAATAGTTTTGTTGCAAAACCCACTAAATAACATATATACATGTATATATATAGATATATATATATATATATATATATATATATATATATATAAACTGGAGTACTACAAGAAATGCACATGTGAAGTATCAGTGTCAGACTGAATAAGGCACTAGTAAGTAGGTTTAAGCACAAATAAGCAATAGTAAGTATATGTAAGCACTAGTAAGCGGGCTTAAGCCCGTTTGCATGGCAGTAAGCAATGCCTACACTGGTTAAGCATATCTGATGCCAACACCCTGTAAGCAGATGTAACGGCAGGTTAGCAGTGCTTACCTCCGCACAAACCCGCTAACAACTGACTAAACCTTCTTTAATCACTCTGTATCAAACAGCCCTTGTTCTGCCCAGCAACAAAATAAATGGATTCTGCTAGGCTCGAACACAGAACCCAACACACCATAGGCTAAATGATTTACCACTAAGCCATGTCAGATATACATAACCCTGATGTATTCAAAACATATCAGCCAGCCCAGTCATTCAACAGTACAGAGAATGTATTCCAACACGTAAATGTATTTGTGTTAGTAAATATAGTAATATCTAAACAGATACAATATTTCAATAGCTGTACATGTCTATCTATATATATGTGTGTGTGTGTGTATACACACACACACACACACATACATATAAATATATATATATATATATATATATATACACACATACATACATAGAAATATATATATATATATATATATATATATATATATATATATATATATATAGCCACACATCTGTAGGTAGCAATAGTAGATTGACAATATGTCCACACGCACCATTAATGGGGTTGAGACGCCCCAAATAAATACATCATGTACAAATAGGCATACCCACCACAGCCAAACATGTCCGCCCAGCAGTACACTGAAGTGTTACATATCACATAAGCAGGACTTGACATGACATGTGCACAACATGTAAACAGTACTACAACCCACTTGTATGACATCAGGCCGGTATTGGTAACATATGCAGTACAGTGTGGCTCCTATAGGAAATGTAAAATATGGAAGTTATCAACATCCCCAGGATACATATACACAGACACTATATGCAGATATATATATATATATATATATATATATATATATATATATATATATATATATATATATATATATATATATATATATATATATATATATGTATAGATATATATATATGTATATATATATATATATATATATATGTATGTATAGATACACATGTGACTACACAGATGCACGCAGAGATATGTACAGTTAGATATACATATGTAGAAGGTGCACACAATATGGAACAGCCACTATGCCTACAAGTTAACACCTTAATAACTGGATACTGTATGGGCCACCCATACAAATGACAATCATTGCCTGCAACATATGTCCACAGAAAGGTCATAGGATAAAACACCATACAGGTTTGCAGAAATGGATAACCTTTATTTGTGTACTATTACAGTTTTATATGCCAGGTATTATAGCTGTTCAGACACCATATCATATAAACAGAGTAATGCAACTGTGAAACTGTTATAATAATACAGTAGTCTGGAAAGGTTCACAACTGTTGCTGCCCAGGTCAAGCCCTTCAAATTGTACAATAGTAAAGACAGACTGAGCCACAGGATACCAAACTATCAACCGTAAGTAATGCAGGTGTATAGTTCAGCAGCCTCTATCTACACTCTGTACAAAATCACTAGGTGGTAAAGACTTCAGTTGACCAAGTGGGATGTAGTTGTTACATAACAAGGCATAACGGACACCATCACAAGCACACTGACAAACAGAACAGTCTCTATGGCAGGAGGCAGTAGGCCTGCATTATCCCAATTTATGTAAGTAATGTAAATATTGGTCAAATATATGGTACTGTACTTCCATATACCTTAAGGCAGCTCACCCCTGATACCCCCACATTTTCCAACAGCCTAGGTTATTTATGGTGCATCCCCCCCAGACTCAGTAATACAGGGCCATACACTTGCTTCTGTAGTGCGTAAGGGCACACATGTATTGTGTAGGTGAATCCCACACATATATATGGCCTCAGCCTCACCGTATGTGTAGAGGATACAACAGCAGTGGACTGATGGCAGCAATGACAGTGTGATATACTCATAGCCCACTACAGAATAACCCCTGACAGCATGTCATATGTGCAAAGTGTGGTATGTAGGTGGAGGACAGAGGCTGGAATACAGGCCCATATGTGGAAGCAAGTTGCCGATGTTACAGGATAGTCTGCAACATACCCTTATTCAGGGAATTGAGGTTAGAAACATGGATGTAGCCATGTATTGATAGCACTCAACACACACACTGCCAGTGAAATATCTGACACAGCACCTATGTGGTCGACAGACAAAACATGGTAGGCACACCTCTGGCCACCAAGAGGATAGGCCCACAGTTGAGAGCTATGCAGACAAACAGCATTCCAAGGTAAACCAGTGTGTACACACACACACACACTGTAACACCAGTACTATACAAAGCGTAACACAACTCTACTCGCACTCTGTCTGTAGTTCTGGAACCTCCTACAAATATGTAGCTGGCCTGAGTGTGCCAGTTCTCCTGTAAGAGATATTGCTACCTGTTGTCTGTAACACTGATGCCCATACACAGGAAGGATGTCCATCACACAGGAAAGGTAAAGGGACCACGCCCACATGATGTAGGTATTTATAGTAGGTGGTTGCCATGACAGTGGTAATTGGAAGTACTACACAGCAAGCTGCATGCAGTTAGCAAGTGGAGGACACTGATTGGTGCAGAGGCCATCACCTGATCATGTGCATCACCTACTAAAGCCAGGCTGCAATCTATTCAAAGCAGCTCAATCCATTTACTGGAGAGAGAGAGAGGAAGAGGAAACAAAAGACAAAGCTCTTCAAGCAAAAAGCTGAAGTCACAGGCATTTAGCCAGCTGTCATTCAACAAGACATCATTCCCACAACAGGTATGTGAAGTATATATGCATGTAATAGAATGTAGTACCTGGTCCATCATAATGGGATAGATGATGTGGAATGATTCATATGTGCCATCAGGTGGTGTTGTGATGATGTTCAACTGAACAACTGCTATAGACAATAGTGTCTGTCCCTGTGGGTAGTGGGCCATAGTCGTTAACTGTGCAGGTCAGCACTGACAGACAAGATGTAAGCCATCATAGTGTGTGTTGTGTAATGAGAAGTACGTGGCCAATAGCTGGTGGTGGAAGTAATGCCATTATGATGGACATGTGGGAGCCACGGCCCACCACTGGCAGGATACTCAGGTGAATCTGTAGTGTAGCATGCCGGATTGCTGTAGGTGTGTAATAGGGTTACCTGCAATCGGCTTGTACATATATCCCCCTAATGTCAGGCCATGTCCATATGTGGCACCTGTCTGTGTTGTAGCAATGCAGAACAGTGCAGCTGTGCAGGTAGGTGTTGTGTGATTGTGGAGCTGATGTCTGAATGTACCCCACATGTAGGTATGCATATGTGTACATATGTCACATATATAATATTTAAAGATGTATATGTATATCAGCATGTATGTCCAGAAATGTACATATGCCCATGTGTAGACATTTTTACGTGCACATATATACACCATCACATATAGCTACACATATATAGATATATACCTATATGCACATGTCTACATATATACAAACACACGCAGACATATTTGTATGTAAAGACACATCCCCTATATTACTACCACAGTGATGCATGCTATATATGAGGCACCAGCACACATAGCAGTACACACAGATATTACAACTGGCAGTGTGTGCACCATGGACGGGTAAGTCGCATGTTACTCCCTTGTTGGCACCCCCCCCCCGGTCTGTGAAGTATGCAATGGGAATATGGGGAAGTATGGCAGGTACGCATGTGGAGGTGGTCAGGATTGGTAGATATAGAGGACAGTCTACAGGGGTGGTATGTGACACATGGTGGCTAAACACTGTTTATAGTGTGCATGTGGTATATGATGTGGGACGCCCCATGGTCCCCAATATGTGCACAATGGGAACAAGGCTCCCACCAACCCCCACTCACAACAGCAGTGCGTATCTTAAAGGTGCCAGTTTTGGTTGCTGAGCAGGAGGAGCATGTTGGCCATGTGAATGTGTACCGGGTGGCTCAGACGGATATAGCACATCCCTCGTGTCTGTGGAGCCTGGTATGGAACAGTCCCTAGACCTGAGCTCAGGGGACAGGGACATATTGGTGTGTGCCCAAGGGGGGTGGGCCAACATCCCCTGGGTGGTTCCACCTGATATTATGGCTGTAACAGTACACGAGGAGGCCCGAGGTTGGCACACACATGTGATGTGGCCAGGTATCCTGGTCAGATGGGTGTGGAGAGGTGGATCAGCTAGCCAATGGAACATGTGCATGTTATTGTGTCATTGTCATAGTGTATATGTTTGTAGTAATAGTCTACACATTCCCAGTACATGTCCAACAGCATGCATAGAACCCCTCTATAACACAGACAGTCAGATGTGCAGCAATCTCAGAGCAGCCATACCACTGGCATATATGTAACCATAGTGGCCCTGACAATGTCATGCAAGTGAATAGTCTGTAACAGGCCGGCAGTGTTAGTGTCCACACAAGGGACATGGCTACAATCACATAGCAGAAGGGTGTGGTACACTACACAATCTGTCCAAATGGTAGTTAAGCTGTAGCCATACCTAATGAGTTGTGTGTATAGTCTGTTGAAGCCAATATGGTGAGGGGTGACAGAGATGTGTATTATGAACTGTGGTAACCTTGCCATATGAGTCGTTCAGGCCCGTTCCCATCTTCTTGTTTTTCAGGCCCGATGGCACACATCCAGCTCCCAGCATATTCCGCAGAGGAGAATGACGTAACAATAAACCACTTGGTACTGCACTACCAGGTCCTGTTTGGCAGGACAGCACAAGAACAGCAGGAGCAGACCGCCCTGTGGAGTGATGTCGTCCACAGGGTCAGTGATGTCTGCCTGCATAACCGCAGTTATGAGCAGGGCCGGCGTCATTGCAGCGACCTGCTTCGCAATGCCCATCAGCGTACTGTCGCAGTCTGGGAGGGATCATCTTGCCACGGGGGGGGCTCTGCTGTCCATCCCCACCTGACGTGTGTAGGAGCTCCTGGACAGCCTCGTGGCACCTGCCCATCCTTAACACCATCAACCACTGGACCCCTTTGTGGAGGTGGGTGCCACCCACACAACAGCCGAGGAGCGTGCAGGTAAGGACACAGGGCACATCAGTAGTCCACTGTTGTGTAAATATCCGCACTGGTACATGTAGATCATGCATATCTGATATTTTATAAAAATATTGTGTTGCTGCCTTGTAGTGATAAACAGATGCCCAGATGTAGTATTTGGTGAATTTACAGTAGATGTATGGAAGTACTGCACCCAGCCTGTAGCAATGCCACAGGTGTGGGCACTGACATTGCATCTCTCACCCACTTATGTAAGTCAATCCGGGGTAACAGCAAGGCAGCAGCCTGAAGCTTGAGTATGTCTTATGTAGATGCATGCCAACATACCAGACATGTAATGGTGATGTAATATTCCATGCACACAGCTAACATACCTGAATGCATGCTGTACATGTGCATGTATTGTTGCTGTGAAATGCATGGTCTCACAGGGGAGAACATGATGGGGTGTTGAAAGGGTATCCAAATTGACCAAATAGACCAGCAAGGCAGCACAGAGTTCAATGAATTTATTCAATAATTGTGTCCATAACAGACTAGTTTCGGCCAACAGCCTTCTTCAGTGTAACACAATATAGTCAAGTTACATTTTAATCATCTTTTAAATACTTGTCCAGAGCCAATCACAATCATTGGCTCATGAATATTAAAAAATATTTTGAAAAATCCTCATTTTATAGAAAATACAAGGGTACTATGTACATAGATAAAGTTGTTCCTTAATGTAAAGTGAACCACCCCAAGGAGGTGCAAACACAGAATTGAAAAGTTATAATAATATTATTATTGAGGTGTAACCATTCCCATGTTCATATTGGTAAAGAGCAGTATTAGAAAAGTCATAAACCCTGGCTACTACTCCAATATACATCAAGAGCACCAAAAATGTAATGCTCTAATTACATGGTATGGCAAAATGAATAAACATGGAAGCATATGTTAAAAAATTCAAAATAACAATACATGTGTGAATGTGTGTGAATACACAAAAATGACCAAAATAAAAGTAAAACTAGTGACTGATGAAAAAAATAATAATGTATGCAAAACAGCAACATCCACCATAATAATCTCTTATCGAAGATAAGCCCATAACATATATCATTAGCTTCCAAGACTGATATTGTACTGATAAATACAGCTATATATTATTAACTTGTCTAAGATAATAGTGAAAACAATCCTGAGAATTGACATGAATATCCCAAAAAATTTTTTGGTCATGATACCTGGCCACTTGTTTACATACTATTGTCTGTCCATCCTGTCATATACCCATATCTGGTCAATAGCAATAATCTTCGGCTTTTCAAATCATTAATTTAAGGCCCCAGAAATGTTACATATCAAATACTTGGGGTAATTGGGGTAAGAAGCCTGAACATTCTATATCCAAACAAAAGGAAAATCAAAGGCATGTATATACCAGAAATAGGGTCAATATATACCTATATCAATTAAGGTATACTATTATACATACTGTATGATACATACTGTATGCTATGTATAATTAAAATAGGGCTCATAATCAGTACCAGCCAAGATGCTAAGTATATAATTTCCTAAAAAAATATGATCCGCTTGGTGGGATCAGTTGAATCGACATGAATGTTTATCAAATACCATACTGCTTCTGTGACCAACTTCTCCTAAAGATGGTCATTCAATCCGGGATGAAATAAACCCCCCAATGTAGTAATCCAGTATTTCTCCTTTTGATCCAATGAACCATGCCAGCCCTGTTTATTGGTTCTATCTCCAGAGATGCGATCAATAACCATAAAGGTAAACCTAGCCTGAGGGTGTTTTAAGGTGTGTTGATATAGAGCGCTAGTCTCTTTATGGTTCTTGATATCGCTACGGTGTTCATTCATCCTTAGTCTCAAAGCCCTTGATGTTTGTCCAACATAAAAACCCCCACAGTGACACGCCAGGTACACCACCCAATCGCTACTGCAATTACCAAAACTTTGATGTCAAAAATCTACTGGTGTTGCGACTGGTAAACTCCTTAGATTTATGCATGTATTGGCAGGATCCATGACCACAGGGGAATGAACCAATAAGTTCATCACCATGGAGTGTCAGTTGTTTATGGGTCGTCCCCCCACTTGCCATATGTTTGAAATGTGAAAAGTAAGAGCCTAAGGTTTTGCCTCGTTTATATGAAAAGAGACAACGGGGTCCCAAGATATTCCGTAGCTTTTCATTGGCCAGTAAAATATTCCAATGTTTGTTAATAATGTTTCTAATCATATTGACATTTCGGCCATATGTGGTGATGAACCTGACATCTGTACTGCGTGATGATTTGTTTTGATTCTTGTTATGATATTGTAATAGATCATCCCTATCAAGAGTATTAGCTCTACTCTGTGCAGACAGAATATCACATCTGTCATATCCCCTTTCGGTAAATCTCCGACCGAGATCCCTACTGGCCATTTGGTATTCCTCTGTGTTTGAACTGAGCCGTTTGATACGTATGAACTGGGATATAGGAATACTCCTGATGGTGTGACGGGGATGTAAACTTGATGCGTGTAACAGGGTATTATATTGAGGGTATTTACGATACACCCTGGTAGACAAGGTGTTGTCTGAGTTCCTATATACAGTGACATCCAAAAAACTAATGCTGTTTCTATCATATGACACTGAAAATTCAATTCCCCAGACATTATCATTAAGATACTCAACAAATTCCCTTAGGTAACACACATCAGCCCGCCACACCAACCAGCAATCATCCAGGTAGCGTCTCCAAATGTCCATTTCAACCTGGAATATATTATGTGATGTGTCATAGATCATATATTCTTCAACATAAGCCATGAATAGGTGAGGGTATATGGGGGCAAAGGATGCCCCCATAGCTGTTCCTTGTAGCTGCCAGTAACATTGGCCTTGGAAATACAAGACATTCTTGTTTAATACATGTTCAGACATACATATCAAAAGAGTGTTAAAGCCCGGTGAATATAGATTAGCCCTTTCCAACCAATACTGTAAAGATTGAAGACCCGCCCAATGTGGTATGCTTGTATATAATGATTTCACATCCAAGGTACATAAGTACCACTCGGGTTCCAATTGAGTTTCCCTGATAATTTGTAGAAAATGAGTGGTGTCCTGCAGCCTAGATCTTATGTGTTCCAATAGGGTTTAAGATATTTGGTAAGGAAGGCCGACAATGGTTCAGTCAAAGAACCTATTCCTGAGACTATTGGTCTGCCTGGTGGTTTTACTAAGGATTTATGAATTTTAGGTAAAAGGTATAGTATTTGTTTACATGGTTCAGAAACCATAAGTGAATCCAAACATTTCTTGTTTATAATGCCCTCCTCATAGGCAAGCCGCAAAAAACAATCAATTTCATCCTTAAATACTGGTGTAGGGTCTATGGACATATTCATATAACACTTAGCATCTGACAATTGAGTTAGCCCCTCCTGGACATAATCCGCAGTATTCCAAACCACAACCGCACCTCCTTTATCGGCAGGGACAATAACTATATCTTTATTATCACACAAAGTATTCAAAGCTATCCTATCTTCAGAGGTCAGATTACTAGCCAACATGATATGTCCCATATTCTCGAAGTGAATATCCCTCAGAATACTGTCCATAAAAATGGACACGTATTTATTCATAGGAGGTTGGAATGAAGATTTGCCAAAACGGAAGTCCTCAGAAGGTTCTGACTGGTTATCCTCAAAAAACAGTCTAAGATTAAGTCTCCTACAAAAGACCTGTAAATCCTGTACTATATGGTATTCCTGGCTGAAAAAAGAAGGAATATAGTTTAGACCCTTGTTTAATAATGCCATCTGTTCATCCGTCAATATGGTTTTGGATAAATTTAATACATTCTGAGTGGACCCTAATGTATCATCTATTTCAAGAAGTTGTCCAGTAGACCCTGAAGGGAGACCGGGGTATTTGGTCTTTCTGTGCTTCCTACCGCCCCGGTGTCCCTTATTCCCTCTAAAGGGGAAATTTTATTAGTTTTCTTCCTATTAGGTGAAACCCTTTCCCCAGATACCTCAAAATCAGTGAGGGAGGATTCATCACCAGAAGTACTGTATGAACTCTCCCCCTTATTCTTAAGAATAGAGCGTGGTCTCTTTTTGGTGCGACTGGGCCCCGTTCTAACCTGATTGGTATCAACAAATCTCACCGATCTACTGAAATCAAATGGTTTCCCCCTTTGGTAATCGGAAAAATCACGATGAAATTTCTTAATTTTACGTTCTTTTAGGGTTTTTTCATGCTCCATCAGTTCTGAAGATAATTTTTTTATATTATCCTGATATTTTGGGGAGGATTCAAACTTATGAACCTCAGAGCATATGTTTTTGATTTCCAATATATTGGAATCTACTGTCCTTTCATAGTACTGCAACAAAATGTTCACAAATGTCATAGATCCAGTCTGAAGAGCCTCTTGCCAATCTTGATTTAATTTATCATCTGGCTTCCCTACTAGAGGCTGTGTTCGTATTCGTAATCCTCTGGGAGCCATATTTTGGGCCGAATATGCCTTAAATAACTTAAGATGCCAAATATTGGATCTTAGAGTCTTAAACGCCCTAGTGATTGAATGGAAAAACATGTCACAATCTGCCAAAGAGGTCTGAACCGTATTGCCTGGATCATTGCTTGGCAATTTTTCAATGCCAAATACTGCTATGTCTTGCCGATCAGCACATAACCCAGATAGAATGGTATTTAGATCCATGATGTGAACAAAGTTTGATTATACTTCCAATAAAAACTGATGGAGCACAAAATTGTCCCAGGAATATAATACTTAAACAAAAGAATCGACTATATTAGGTATACCCAGTCGCATCAACCAGAAAAAGTTGTTTTATAAAATATAAGCTGATCCTAGGTAGAGAATCACAGGGGCGGCAGGAAGCACAAATAACACTGTAATACAATGCAAATATATCCCTATATCAGGTAGAGCACCAAAATATCTTAGTGGAAAGTTAAATTATTGTTATACTACCATTGACTAATAAGTAGAGTATATGAACACAATATCAGAATGAATCAATATTTAAACACTGATCCAAAGGTTCAATGTTCTACACTTCAATGGACATTGTTGTCCACTAGAAACAACCCCTTGTTGGAAGTGCCACAATAAGCCAGTATGAGTGTTACTAAGCTGTAATATTGGAACACTGAGTGTAAAGAGTACCATATATTCAATGTACAAAATAATCAAATTATGTGAGTCAAGTATTCAATAATGGACACAAATCTAAACCATATTGAATTCAATTAAGAAGATCTATTAGAGAAACCTTCATAAATATTGCAAGTCACTCTCTCAACCAATTAGTTGTACCGGTCACCATATATTTGGTATATTTTCAGTTGGTGTCTATATGCATTATTCACTCAATTGACACATACAACAAAAGATAACAAAGCAAATCTTTTAATCAAAACTGGGGGACCGAGCAGTGGCTCGTTATTAGATAGAAGAATGGCAATAACTGAAAGAGTCAAATGACATAACTTCTGCTATATATCAGTACAACCATGTATATGTTATACCCATTGGTATGTTTAACTTTTTGAAGACCATATAATTCCCAATCTTGAAAATTGGTCAACTTATAACAATTCACCACAATGGTTATCAATCTAAAACTTGTATGTTAGGAAGATGACCAAAACGGCCCATTAGTTACATATTCCTCTTATTGAGTATAATAGCTTCCAGGAGTCATATCAACTATTGTGTGTTTAATATACTCTAGAATCAAGCATCTATGCAGGCCTACATACCCCTGTTGGTTAGCATCTCCAATGACAAAAGACTGAATCTATCAATGATTCCAAACCTTAAATGTTTGAATATTCCTGTGACACACTGTCTAAAGATCCCCAGGTGGATGATATAATTTGTACACTAGCAAGTGTATAATCAGGAACATATATAAATATGTCCTATATCATAGATAGTAATGCACAATCATATACTACACTATGTAGTCATTAGGCTAATTATTGTTCCAACAGTAAACCATATGGGTATACACACGAGGTGTATAACCATATATTACATAAACCTGTAAAAATTTTTGTATATAGTTCTAACCACAATTAGAAAACCAAAATACAAATATTGTTCACTGTTCAATCCTACACAGTCCGTGTACCCAAAAGTTACATCCAAAAGAGAATCGTATTTCTGACCCAAAAACATTTTTTTAGGAAACATAAAGTATTTGGAATTTCAGTCCCCAAACACAACATAAGGGTCCCAAATCCCCATCCTGCACTGGTTACAAGAAAAATTGTTCAATAATTCAATCCAAAAAGTACCACTTCTGTATTAGCCAGAATAAATGAACAACATAGGTGATAGTACGGTTCCTGCAAATACTAGGTATACCCCCAAGTAATCGCTTTAATATGTCAAAATTATGCCTTCAATATGTCCTAATATTTCGCGACTCATTCACTCAAAACATAATGTTTCAGGATCAAAATGCTTGGTATGGTTACATGTCCATAAGGATAGGCAGTATATAAGGTCAGCATATATTCAATAATGTATTCAATGCATCCCACATTATAAACCTTCCTAATAAAAGACCATACCCAACTCCCAAAGAATATTGTTGAAAATCAAGTATCATTAGGCACTACAACACATAGGATAGGATGAATCCTCCCTCACTGATTTTGAGGTATCTGGGGAAAGGGTTTCACCTAATAGGAAGAAAACTAATAAAATTTCCCCTTTAGAGGGAATAAGGGACACCGGGGCGGTAGGAAGCACAGAAAGACCAAATACCCCGGTCTCCCTTCAGGGTCTACTGGACAACTTCTTGAAATAGATGATACATTAGGGTCCACTCAGAATGTATTAAATTTATCCAAAACCATATTGACGGATGAACAGATGGCATTATTAAACAAGGGTCTAAACTATATTCCTTCTTTTTTCAGCCAGGAATACCATATAGTACAGGATTTACAGGTCTTTTGTAGGAGACTTAATCTTAGACTGTTTTTGAGGATAACCAGTCAGAACCTTCTGAGGACTTCCGTTTTGGCAAATCTTCATTCCAACCTCCTATGAATAAATACGTGTCCATTTTTATGGACAGTATTCTGAGGGATATTCACTTCGAGAATATGGGACATATCATGTTGGCTAGTAATCTGACCTCTGAAGATAGGATAGCTTTGAATACTTTGTGTGATAATAAAGATATAGTTATTGTCCCTGCCGATAAAGGAGGTGCGGTTGTGGTTTGGAATACTGATTATGTCCAGGAGGGGCTAACTCAATTGTCAGATGCTAAGTGTTATATGAATATGTCCATAGACCCTACACCAGTATTTAAGGATGAAATTGATTGTTTTTTGCGGCTTGCCTATGAGGAGGGCATTATAAACAAGAAATGTTTGGATTCACTTATGGTTTCTGAACCATGTAAACAAATACTATACCTTTTACCTAAAATTCATAAATCCTTAGTAAAACCACCAGGCAGACCAATAGTCTCAGGAATAGGTTCTTTGACTGAACCATTGTCGGCCTTCCTTACCAAATATCTTAAACCCCTATTGGAACACATAAGATCTAGGCTGCAGGACACCACTCATTTTCTACAAATTATCAGGGAAACTCAATTGGAACCAGTGGTACTTATGTACCTTGGATGTGAAATCATTATATACAAGCATACCACATTGGGTGGTCTTCAATCTTTACAGTATTGGTTGGAAAGGGCTAATCTATATTCACCGGCTTTAACACTCTTTTGATATGTATGTCTGAACATGTATTAAACAAGAATGTCTTGTATTTCCAAGGCCAATGTTACTGGCAGCTACAAGAACAGCTATGGGGGCATCCTTTTGACCTATTCATGGCTTATGTTGAAGAATATATGATCTATGACACATCACATAATATATTCCAGGTTGAAATGGACATTTGGAGACGCTACCTGGATGATTGCTGGTTGGTGTGGCGGGCTGATGTGTGTTACCTAAGGGAATTTGTTGAGTATCTTAATGATAATGTCTGGGGAATTGAATTTTCAGTGTCATATGATAGAAACAGCATTAGTTTTTTGGATGTCACTGTATATAGGAACTCAGACAACACCTTGTCTACCAGGGTGTATCGTAAATACCCTCAATATAATACCCTGTTACACGCATCAAGTTTACATCCCCGTCACACCATCAGGAGTATTCCTATATCCCAGTTCATACGTATCAAACGGCTCAGTTCAAACACAGAGGAATACCAAATGGCCAGTAGGGATCTCGGAGATTTACCGAAAGGGGATATGACAGATGTGATATTCTGTCTGCACAGAGTAGAGCTAATACTCTTGATAGGGATGATCTATTACAATATCATAACAAGAATCAAAACAAATCATCACGCAGTACAGATGTCAGGTTCATCACCACATATGGCCGAAATGTCAATATGATTAGAAACATTATTAACAAACATTGGAATATTTTACTGGCCAATGAAAGCTACGGAATATCTTGGGACCCCGTTGTCTCTTTTCATATAAACGAGGCAAAACCTTAGGCTCTTACTTTTCACATTTCAAACATATGGCAAGTGGGGGGACGACCCATAAACAACTGACACTCCATGGTGATGAACTTATTGGTTCATTCCTGTGGTCATTATGATCCTGCCAATACATGCATAAATCTAAGGAGTTTACCAGTCGCAACACCAGTAGAATTTTTGACATCAAAGTTTGTAATTGCAGTAGCGATTGGGTGGTGTACCTGGCGTCGTGTCACTGTGGGGTTTTTATGTTGGAGAAACATCAAGGGCTTTGAGACTAAGGATGAATGAACACCGTAGCGATATCAAGAACCATAAAGAGACTAGCGCTCTATATCAACACACCTTAAAACACCCTCAGGCTAGGTTTACCTTTATGGTTATTGATCGCATCTCTGGAGATAGAACCAATAAACAGGGCTGGCATGGTTCATTGGATCAAAAGGAGAAATACTGGATTACTACATTGGGGGGTTTATTTCATCCCGGATTGAATGACCATCTTTAGGAGAAGTTGGTCACAGAAGCAGTATGGTATTTGATAAACATTCATGTCGATTCAACTGATCCCACCAAGCGGATCATATTTTTTTAGGAAATTATATACTTAGCATCTTGGCTGGTACTGATTATGAGCCCTATTTTAATTATACATAGCATACAGTATGTATCATACAGTATGTATAATAGTATACCTTAATTGATATAGGTATATATTGACCCTATTTCTGGTATATACATGCCTTTGATTTTCCTTTTGTTTGGATATAGAATGTTCAGGCTTCTACCCCAATTACCCCAAGTATTTGATATGTAACATTTCTGGGGCCTTAAATTAATGATTTGAAAAGCCGAAGATTATTGCTATTGACCAGATATGGGTATATGACAGGATGGACAGACAATAGTATGTAAACAAGTGGCCAGGTATCATGACCAAAAAATCTTTTGGGATATTCATGTCAATTCTCAGGATTGTTTTCACTATTATCTTAGACAAGTTAATAATATATAGCTGTATGTATCAGTATAATATCAGTCTTGGAAGCTAATGATATATGTTATGGGCTTATCTTCGATAAGAGTTTATTATGGTGGATGTTGCTGTTTTGCATACATTATTATTTTTTTCATCAGTCACCAGTTTTACTTTTATTTTGGTCATATTTGTGTATTCACACACATTCACACATGCATTGTTATTTTGAATTTTTTAACATATGTTTCCATGTTTATTAATTTTGCCATACCATGTAATTAGAGCAGTATATTTTTGGTGCTCTTGATGTATATTGGAGTAGTAGCCAGTGTTTATGACTCTTTTAATACTGCTCCTTACCAATATGAACATGGGAATGGTTACACCTCAATAATAATATTATTATAACTTTTCAATTTTGTGTTTGCACCTCCTTGGGGTGGTTCACTTTACATTAAGGAACAACTTTATCTATGTATATAGTACCCTTGTATTTTCTATAAAATGAGGATTTTTCAAAATATTTTTTAATATTCATGAGCCAATGATTGTGATTGGCTCTGGACAAGTATTTAAAAGATGATTAAAATGTAACTTGACTATATTGTGTTACACTGAAGAAGGCTGTTGGCCGAAACTAGTCTGTTATGGACACAATTATTGAATAAATTCATTGAACTCTGTGCTGCCTTGCTGGTCTATTTGGTCAATTTGGATATATGGTTTGGACCGTGCAAACCCCCTTGCATAGGATTTGGTACGTGTTGAAAGGGTATGTCACACACCTGCATGACAACTTAACATCCTGTCATTGTGGAATGTGTCCACATGGGGTAACATACTGTTGGTAGACATGGTCTACAGTAGCGACATGTTCTGGACAACACCCATATACATTGCAACACCAGTGTACATACCTGTAGAGCAATTCCATCTGCTGCTGAGATACACTATGGCATATGGCATTACACTAGTCCACATTATCTGGGTCTAAGCTGCAACATGTGGTGCGCAGTGTATGGGACACTGCAAGCTGACACGTGTAGGGCTTACCTGTCATATATCTGCCAGTGCACTGCAACAGGGATCCTAAGGATGGTAGGAATGGCTCTGTCTGCATATAGTCAGGTCCAGGACCTCTGTCAGCATTAACCAAACCCACACTGCAATAGTGACGGCATTGTGTGAACACCATGGTATGTGCATGAATGGACCATGGAATCATGCAGAATAGGGGGATGTGTAGGGTAGGCTGAACATACAGTGGCAATTGTGGAAGGCACAAGCTGGTATACTCCTGCCATGAGCAATGACTGCTGTAGTACACACAACGAAAGGTGTGATAAGCTGTCATGATAAGGGTGTGCACACACATCCCCACATGGTGTGTATGCATTGTGGTCAGTAGCTGCACACCTACCACAATCTGTAGACACTGCATGTGAATGTACAGGACATATGCTGCATACCGGATGTGTGCACAGCTAAGATCTGCAGTGCTGTGGTCCCATGCCAGATCACGGATATGTGTGTGAAAGCAATAAAGGTGTGTACACCCCCATAGCCATGGTATGCTCTGATGGGTGTCAGTGTAAGCATTTCTGCAGTGGCCACACATGGTCTGTTGATGTTGACAGCTGTAAATCAGGCATCCAGGATTCACCAATGACAACAATCCACATATCATCCCAGGTATATGTTGCTGAAACGCATAGGGGTTGTGCGAATTACAGCTGGCATAACTGACATGGTACTACACATTCCGCAATGGGTTTGGACACCTGTGAGTTGTGGGGCACAGTACATGGCAGGGTGCAGAACAGGTGCACAGCAATAATGTGTACATGGGTGCAGAGGTATCCAGGGGAAAGGGGCATCACCTAGTCACAGCTCATGCATCATACTCATGTATACCGCTGCTAGCATGGTGTGAGTATAGCTGAACTGCATGCTATTCTGTACCATATGTTCTGCATGTTGGCAGATGAGTAATTGGAGGTTTGTGTGTACGATCATTGTGCATCCTTACCTGTATGTGTGCGTGTGTGCATCCTGGTGGTTAGTTAGTTTGCCTGCATGGTCACTCTGGTGAAGTGGTGAGAGGTAGATGCATGTATGCTTCATATGTGCATGTGTGTGTGTGTTTGTGTGTGTGGCCATGTGTGCACATGTGCGATTGTGGGGTGTGCATATGGCTGTACCCCCCTTTGGGACCGTGCAGTACATGGAGTGCCACATTGCACACCAGGAGTACCTGTCATGTACTCACAGGACAGCAAATAGTATAATATGGCCTGTAGCTTGGATCAGGCATCCAGAGGGAAGGTAGACCCCAGGTTCACACTTAATATTGCTGTAGTAGAGGTCATCTACAGCCCATGTATGCAGCTCTACAGATGCATTGGGTAAGTAATCATCAACACCAGAGAGTGTATCCACATATTACAGCTGACACTTGATGGGCCGATGGAGCAGCATATTTGGCATGTACTGAGCATTACATATACTCGTCACCACTGGGAGCTATTACAACATACTAGCCCACACATATAGGGGCCATGCACATCATTCCAGCCATACAGAGGGTGCGTACCAAATGACAGCATTAAGGCCATGTTACTCCACTACACACAGGTCAGGCAGGTAATGTAGCAACAGGCCTTGTGTTGTGGCCGCTTGTGTGGGCATTTAGAGGACTGTGATGTTAAGAAGTGGTAGCAATGTGTTTATGTTAACAAGTGTGATGCAGGATGGGGTAACACATGGACATATACGTGGAGCTGTCTATAAAGGCATGGACAGGTAGGTAGTATGGAGATGTGTGCGTACTGTTATGCAATGCTGTACAGGTGTTAAAGTACAGTTGTTTTCCCCCACAGGTGGCGAGGTGGGTCAGAGTCTCTCCTGCACCCAATCTGAAGTAGATATCCATACAGACACCGATGATGATGATGATAATGGTGAGACACAGGTGGGGTTGTCGGGGCCCGACACTGCACCAACATTTAACATCCCCCTTTTAGCCACCCCACCCCCACACACAGTTACACACCCCAGTACCAGTGGCCATAACAGAGGGACAGCTGGCATTCAGTGGCAGTGCACAGGAAAGTGTGGTAACCATGCCTACTGTGTCCAGTCGTAGCAGCCATAGCCAGATGTCTGGAAGGCTGCCACATAGGCGGATGTCCCAGGGTGCTCATGGTAGGGCCGCTGGACATCATGCCCTTGGCATAGGCAACATAGCTGCAAACAGCAAACGCATGTTCCAGGCTGTAATGGCGGTGCAGGCACGTATTGAGCATTACACCAGACAGGGCCTTAGGCTGCAGGGGGCTGCACTTGCTACTGTAGGCGACAACCACCGTGAAGTGGCGGCTGCCATCCGTGCTTCTAACTAGCAAGCGGATAGATGGCATGATGAGCTGATAGCCCTCATCAGCTGTGGTGTGTCTGTGCTTAGACATGTGGTGGGGATGCATCAAAGCCCACGTGGATGTGGCCCAGCAACACCAACAGCTTACACTCAGCGTGGGCGTGCTAGGAAACCAAGGGGCTCCCGTAGTGGCAGTAGCAGCCCCGGCAGTGCGTGGGGTGTGCTGTCCACACCACAGCAGGCCACGTGCACTTAGTCCTGGTCAGTCCGAGGAGGGATGTGGTACCAGCAGACAAATATCACCAGGTGAGAGTAGCACTTCAACGCCTGTACCTGCACATACCCGCGGATCCCCTGGCAGGCACAGTCCACATGTCCATAGCCGGAGGCAGTGAACTGCACACCCTGACATGTATGGTCTGCAGCTGTCCATAAACACCTGTGTTGGGCAGCCACAAGGCAGAACTGTGTGCATGCATACCCACACACTATACAACACACCTAAGGCACCTCATACCTGCACACCCCACATCACCTCAGCCAGCTCCCCAGAATACATCCTTCATCCACACACATATCATCAAATGTATGGCCCAGCCTCGGCCTGTGGCAGACCAACACCACATCCTGTGCATATGATACCTGTGCCCCATCCCTGATGTTTGTGTTACCCTGCTGCAGTCATCACACTTGGGTTACCCTGCCGTCAGGCGGTCCTGCAATCGGCCTGAGTTCCAAAGTCTTGGTCCGGCGTCGGTTGCTGTCACTTCTTCCTTGACGTCAGAGTGCCAGGGGTATATAAGAGGCAACCAACGCCATTTTCTTCAGTCTTTCTTGCCACGCAGTGACCGAAGCAGAAGCAGTTCACAAGTGCCAGTCGGCCGACACCTGAGATTTTCGATTCGAATTTCAGTCTGAAGTCTCCAATAAAGCTAAGTACCCCGTTGGGGAACCTTTTCTTGCCTCAGTCCGATGTCAGAAAAAGTTAACAATTGCATTTCTTGTGGGAAGCAAATACCTCATAAGGACTTCCATTCCTATTGTATTCCTTGCTTAGGCCCAGACCACGACATCACAGGTTGTCGGTTTTGTGCTAGGTTTAGTAAACGAACTATCAAACGCCGTTTTCACTTTGCACAACATTACTTTTGTAGGAAATTTAATTATATCATGCTGTCGGAGCAGCTGACGACCGGCATGCATAAAAAACGCAAGGATAAGGACAGGCAGCCTAGGAACAAGCCAGACTCAGAGGCCTCTGCTGGGCCTGTCGCCGGTTCTCCGGTTTTCAGTGAGGCTCCTACACAGCCCCTGAGTACCGAAGAACTGGAACCCCAGACAGCTGCGGATTCTCAAGCGGAGTCTACTAGGCTGATGCAGCCATCTTCACTAGGCCCTTCCGACACCGGAGCAGAAGTAGACCCCGGTGCAGTGGAAACACCTTCGGTTGCAGAAGGTGTCTTCAGACCGACTACACTCACCATTAAATCTTATGCTAAGCTTAAAACTCCTTTAAAACCAAAGAAGACCGTACATCAGTCTACAATTCAAGGCCCCATGCCTAAGAAACAGATGCTTAAGATGGCTTAAGATTTGATTACCCTAATCAGGGGTTCCCATCCCCCTCCTGATAAAAGACCAAGACAAGAGGGGGGGGTTATGCTTCCTCTGACCAGGTTTCAATTTCCTCAGATTCTTCTGAGGAACAGGATTACACTTTTCCACCTTATGAAGACTCTGATGCTGAAGACTCTATTCTCTCAGCATCTCCCCCTGAAGACTACTCCTTTGGGGAAACTACATACCATGAAGGAACATTTCCACTGGGAATGCCAGGACTACTCTGATTCTAAGAAAAGGCTGCGAGAGTTCCTTTTACTACTCCAGCACAGACCTCTTGCTATCCCTCCAGTTTTGGATATTGTGGATGATGTTTACTTGGAGTCTAGTCTAAATCCAGACTCTCTACCTCCTGCTCCAGCCAAACCCAGACAGATACTACAGAGTACCTGACTCACAGAAATTCCTTTATAAAAGCCCTGTGGCTGACCCAGAAACAATTTCCCAGGGTCCTAAGGGAGCTAAAGCTTCTATGGCTAAAAATCCTGTGCCCTCTGAAAGGGATTCCAGAGCCCTAGATAGATGGGGAAAGAAAATATACACCCCAGCAACTCTGGCTATGAGAGCATTAAAGTGTCAGTTTCACATGTTGAAATATCAGCAATTCCTAATGTCTCAATTAAAATAAAAAATGAGCACACATACTGAACAGTCTGAATTCAAGGAAATGCAGGATCTGTTGCATGCAGCTGAACAGGTGGGCAAACATACTTTATAATGTGGATTTGATTCATTGGAAGCTTCCTGTAGAGCAGCTGTTACTGGCTCTGTCATATGTAGACATGCTTGGTTAAAAGAACAAACCCTTCCTGATCATGTTAAAGCAAAATTATTGGATGCACCTTTACAACAGGATGTATTATTTGGTATCAAAGCAGAAGAGGTTTTAAAGAAAATGGAGGATAAGGCAAAGACTATGCAGACGGGCAAGGATTTTTTGCAGGTACAACCCCCTTGTTTCAGCAGAAATTGGCCAACGAAAAACTGGTCCTTTACAGCTTCTGACAGATCACAGAGAGGCAAATACAGACTCCCAAGGGGCAGAGGTCAGTCACAAGGCCCTTACAAACCTCGCCAATGAGGTACTGCTACCCAGAAAAGAGGAGAAGACAGGCCCCAGGCTAGCAGAAGACAAACACAATGATTCAGTCCTCAAACTACCAAGCAGAGCTCTCCTGGCAGCTCCCTTGGGAGGAAAATTAGCATTTCTTGCAGACAACTGGCACATCATCACAAAAGACAAATGGGTTCTAGACATGGTCTCTCAAGGATACAGATTCTACTTCATACCTTACCAAGTATAAAAGGAAAGCCAAACCTGCCACCAAATCAATGGGCAGAGGCACAAAAACAAATTACAGCTCTCATGGACATGAGAGCCATTCAGTAGGTACCTGCACAGGAGCAAGGACAAGGATTTTACTCAAGACTCTTTCTAGTGCCAAGAAAGGACAAAGCATAGAGACCCATTCTGGATCTTTCAATTCTGAACACCTATCTGCAAGTACCAAAATTCAAGATGCTAACACTACAGCAGCTTCGTCCCATGCTGGGCATGAATGCTTGGCTAGTAATGTTGGACCTCAAGGAGGCATACCTGCATGTCCCTTTCAGACAAAATTGCAGAAGATACCTCCGCTTTATTGCAGGTTCAACGCATTATCAATTCTCTGCACTGCCCTTTGGCTTATCTACTGCGCCCAGGGTCTTCACAAAATGCCTGGCACCAGTAATTGCATACTGCAGACAAAGATGAATTCAAATATACCCATACCTGGACGACTTCCTTATTCAAGCAGAAAGCAAGGACATTTTTTTAAAGCATCTGGCATTTGTCAAACACCTTCTAAGTTGCCTAGGGTACACAGTAAACGAAAAGAAATCAAAACTAGTGCTGTCACAAAGCATAATATTCCTGGGTGCCAGCTTGAATACAACGGCCCAGATGGCTTATCTCACGCCAGACAAGTAACAGCTGACTCAATATTTCAAAATAATGGCAACAAAGACCCAACTCCCTGCAAGAAAAATTTTGCAGGCCTTGGGATTCATGGCATCTTGCATACTAATATCGTTTGCAAAACTGCATATGAGGAAATTACAATGGTACCTGAAAAGCTTATGGACTCAGCACATACCACTGATATCACTCATTCCCTGCCTTCAAAAGGAGTTTCTATGGTGGGCACAGGCATGTGACCTCAACAACGGTCAGCCTTTCACCTTACCCACAGCCAGGCAAACGATGACAACAGATGCATCGGACTATGCCTGGGGAGCTCACATGGCAGGACAGTGCATTCAGGGCAGATGGACTACAGATCAGAGGCATCTGCATATCAATCAAAAAGAAATGCTAGCAGTACAGAATATCCTAACAGCTTTCAAGAGCCTCTTACACCCAGGACAACTAATAAAGACGGACAATACCACAGTAATATGGTACAAAAACAAGCAAGGGGGCACATATTCCTTCCCTCTATGCAGGCAAGCAATGACCTTGTGGAACACTGCACTGCTTACCAGGTTCAATTACAAGCACAATTCCTGCCAGGAAAGAAAAACACATTGGCAGACAACCTAAGCAGAAACATCATGGATCCACATGAGTGGAAACTAGATCCACAAGTATTTGCAATGATGGCTCAAAAATGGGGACACCCAGACATAGATCTGTTTGCAAGCCCCCAAAACTACCAACTTCAAAAATTTTGCACAAGGACATTCCATCCACAAGCTTGGAAAGTGGACACCCTCTCATTCAGTTGGAAAACATTAACAGTGTATGCCTTTCCTCCACTGCCTCTTCTAGCAAAGGTACTGCTGAAAGATTAGAGAGGCTACAAATGATGCTCATTGCACCAGACTGGCCACGCCAGCATTGGTATCCAGTTTTAAGGAACATGGCCCACGGCCCACCATGGATTTTACCACCAATTCCTCACCTGCTTACCCAGCGAGACAATCCGATTCTACACAGCCAGCTCAAGATTTTAAACCTGGCTGCATGGCAAATTACCTAAACAACCAGCCAACACCTCTATCCAAAGCAGTTATAGATGTCATTCTGGAGGCCAGGAGGCCCAGCACCAGGAAAACCTATTCAGACAAATGGAGAAGGTTTTGCGCCTGGAACCAGGCTAAAGGCCAAAATCCCCTTGATCCAAACATTCCTCAGATTCTGCAATATTTAACTGAGATGTTGCACAAAGGTCTTTCCTTTTCATCTATTAAGATCCACTCCTCAGCAATTTCAGCTCATTACAACACGGATCCTCCTTTATTCTCACATCCACTCCTAAGACAGTACCTCAGAGGGGCTAAGAACATAAGACTGCCAAGGAGAGCACCAACACCTACTTGGGATCTCAACTTTGTTCTGGAAAAGCTTACACTGCCGCCCTTTGAACCAGCTTTTTCAGCTGATTTAAAATTTCTTTCATGGAAAACTGCCCTGCTACTTGCGATAACCTCAACTAGAAGAGTCTCAGAGCTACATGCACTAATGGCAGTGGAGCCTTTACTCATTTTTCATCAAGACAGAGTCTCTCTACGAACTAACCGTTCCTTTATGCCAAAGGTGGTATCCAGTGTGGCCCTAAACCAAACCATTCATTTGCCCACCTTTTTCCCAAATCCCCAGAACAAAGGAGAAAGACTCCTGCACTCTTTGGACATTCACAGGCAATTACATTACTACTTGGATAAAACTAAGGTTTTCAGAAATTCTGACCAGCTCTTTGTAGCCTATGCTACAGAATCACAAGGAAAAGCTATCTCAAAACAGACCATTTCTAAATGGATAGGGCATTGCATACGTTTCTGCTACACGCATCATGGGAAACCGGTACCTGCAAACATTAGGTCCCACTCCACCCGGGCTACAGCTACATCAGCAGCCTTTCTCAGGGGAGTGCCAGCCAAGGATATTCTGGAAGTTGCAACTTGGAGTTCAGTGCACACCTTCACCAAACACTATCACTTACCTCTATATTCTAAGACTAGAGCTGGTTTTGCCACTGCAGTTTTGCAGGGCCTACTAGCTCCTAACCCTGTTTAACTCCACCTCCCATCCTTAGCTTTGGGATTCAACCCAAGTGTGATGACTGCAGCAGGGTAACACGATGAATATAGTACAGTTTTATACCTACCATAAATGTAGATGTTCGAGTGTTCACCCTGCTGCGGTCCAGGTTACCCTCCCTCCATTCCCTCTGAACTAGCTGAACTTATCTATACCACTCTATCCTATTAAACCTCTGTGGTGTATTTGCTTGTGCCTAAAGGTATTGTTTTATTTTTATCTAGCTATATATATATATATTGCCTACCTATTGAGGGCACCTGACATCTGGGGCAAGAAAAACTGAAGAAAATGGCATCAGATGCCTCTTATATACCCCTGGCGCTCTGGCATCAGGGAAGAAGCAACAGCAACCAACACCGGACCAAGACTTTGGAACTCAGGCCGACTGTGGGACTGCCTGATCACAGGATAACCCAAGTGTGATGACTGCAGCAGGGTGAACACTTGAACATCTACATTTATGGTAGGTACAAAACTGTACTTTATCCATACCATCGACTGCAGGCACAGGCTGATGTGGTTCTGATGCACAGGGTGACTGTACACCAGTGTACCACAGTCCTACAGTGTAACATGTTGTAGAGTGTAGAGTGAGAGGCATAATTGGCAGGTAGTGTAGCCGTCCAGCAATGATACCTTCTAGCTGTTAGTAACACTGCTTGTTTTTGGTCTCTGAACTGATATGCAAGTGTGTTGTAGGTGTACATATGTCAGCACGAGGATGGTATGCAGTCATATTGCACAACGGGTTATGTCACTGTGCTGACACCATGACAGTGACATATCTGCGGTACAGTCTAACACATTCCACAGGTTATTATACCAGGTATTGCCTGTGCCACGTGGACAGGTGGCCCGCTGAGGCGTGTATACCCAGCAGCCTGATGTAGACCCATCCACATACACGCACACTGTTACTTGCAGACACTGGGACTAGACCCCTACCTAGCAATGTCATGATACTCGTGTGTTGTCTACATTGCACAAGCACTACCTTAACCACTCTGTATCTAACAGACCTTGTTCTGGCCAGCAACAAAATGAGCAGCCCTTGCAGGTCATGAACTCTGGGCTCTTTACACTGAAGTCACAACACTTCACCACTGTGGGGACAGCTATATAGCTGTCATTACCCAAACTGAGTGGTATTGACCACTTGCCTTTACTTCCTAGATTGTGTAGTCCTTGTCATTAATATGACTTGTTGCGTCACATATGTTGTTTTATCATAATGTACACATCGCAGACATACGGTGGGGTGCATGTGGGAGGATATGCGCAACCATGACTGTTACTCGACAGGTATATGGTTGTATATATATGGGTGTATAGATGTCTACGTGTACATACACAAGTATACACATACATATGTCTGTATGCACATCTGTATACTGCTACATATATATGGCCATGTGTACACCTCTTCGTATGTACAGATGTGTACATATCTATACATCTCCATATATATATATATATATATATATATAAATATATATAAACAGGCAACCTTATATATATATATATATATTTTAATACAGTTGATATATTTGCAGTTCATTCAGACCAGGTGGTCTGAATGCATCCGTCTTAACCGCCATGCAAGTTCTCATTTCAATCAGAGAATGATTACCTCGTTGGAACAACCTCCTAGTTTGTCAATTAAAGCTGGAGAGTTTATTACTAAGGGCCAATTTTTTAAAATAATTTCCCAAATGCTCGATGAATTTAAATTGTATTGTGTAATAAAACTCAAAGAGAAATTTCTTCCCTGTTTTGTATTAGTAACAAGAGGTTCATGACCAATAGATCCATTGTCAGAAGCTAGAGGGACAGGGTTATATTGATAAAGCAAAGGTTTGTAAACACCTTCAACTTTCAGACATGAATGTCAGTTTCTGAAGGACTTATTTACTAATCGTGGTTACCCTTTGTCACTTGTTGATGGGCTTATCTACGAAGTAGATTCTAAACGGGTTGAAGGTGTTTACAAACCTTTGCTTTACAACTTAAAAGAGTTGTTACAACATACAGCAAGTTCTCATGATTTCACTAGATTAAGGGGATCTTTTAAATGTGGTTTCTGTAACTGGTGTAAATTCATCAGAACAGGCAACTCATTTATAGTGAGGAAGAAAAAGTTCCTAATCCATCATAAGATCACCTGTGAATCAAAATCAGTTGTTTACATTGCCCTATGTAATTGTTGTCCATCATTTTACATAGGGAAGACTAACCGTAAACTTAAAGAGAGGATATACCAACACTTAGATGCAATAAAAAAATATTTGTTGGAAAATGCCTTAGCAAAACATGTGAATACCAACCCAGGTCACAATTTTAGCTTTATGGGTATTGACCAGGTTGTTCCAACGATTCGAGGTGGTCCATTTTCTCTAATTCTTGAAAATGTAGAACTTGCATGGCAGTTAAAATTGGATGCATTCAGACCACCTGGTCTGAATGAAAACTGCAATATATCAACTGTATTAAAATTAAAGAGCTACTTTAGGTGACTTATTTATTTTTTGTGGGTTAACGAACTCAAATGGCTCATGGAAGGTGTTGTATTTTTTAATACAGAGTATTATTTAATACAGAGGATTTCTTTGTAAAAATACTCAGTTTTATCAGTATTAATTAAATATTTTTGAAAATATGTTTACGCATAAACATATTAGTTATATACACTTTTAAAATAAGACTCGTATATACACATATACTTTTTTAGTGTTTTTTGATATATACTCTTTATTATTGGGTAATGTGATGATTTGTTGGTTTGTATATTAAACCTGTATAATGAGCTTTGCAGGAAATGTATTTATTTGTTCACTTCCTGTTCTTATCATTTAAATGGGCGTTTTTTAGCTGTCCTAATTGTTTTTTCTGATGAAGCTGTGACAGGAGTCACGGCGAAAACTCTTGTTTTATGTGATATTAAATTTATGCTTTAAGGAGAAGTTTCGTTTTGGGCTTATTTTTGTTTATAAGTCTGCTTTCCGGATACAAGGTTGCCTGTTTTTTCAATTTTAACAGTTTGTTTCTTTTGTTACTAGTTCGTCAATATATGTGTGTATGTATATATATATATATATATATATATATATATGTGTGTATATATATATATATATATATATATATATATATATATATATATGTATATATATATGTATATATATATATATATATATATATATATATATATATATATATATATATATATATCTATAGATATAGGCGTGTGTGTGTATATATAGGTATACGTATATGTACATATACATATGTGTATATAGCTATATATGTATGCACATCCTGTGTGTACAGATATGCGTAGTTATGTTGGTGTGTGTGTATGTATGTATATATATATATATATATATATATATATATATATATATATATATATATACATATATATATATATATACATATATATATACATATACATATATATATACATATATATATATATATACATATACATATATATATACATATATATATATATATATATATATATATATATACATATATATATATATATATATATATATATATATATATATATATATACATATATATATATATATATATATATATAGATATCTATATATATATATATATATATATATATATATATATATATATATATATATATTTATAGATATCTATATATATATATTTATAGATATCTGTGACTATATGTGCATGCATATTTATACCGATATATCTACTACTGTCGATTATATCTGTAGATATCAATACGTGTATGCGCATATGTATCACTATCTATGTGTAGACATATATTGCTCTGCATCTGTATATATCTGGGCGTGTGTATGTATATCTATGTACATATACATACCCATCTATATATGTCGATATGTGTAATCATATATATATATATCTGGATGAATATATGTGCAGATGTTCTCACCGTATGTCCTGGACACGGAGTGTAGACCTATCCCAGCCCCTGTAATCCCAACGACGTAGTGCAAGTTGATGTCTGGTATGAATAGCAGGTGTATTGGTAGACTATTGCTACTGTAATTGAGATGGTCTTCACAGACATGGTGTATATGGGAGGTCACATCTGCTTTCCACATGTGTGCCATTGGCTACTGACAGACATCCTAAAGATATCCTGGTAAAGTACCACTGCTAGCACGTAATGCCTTTGTGGACTGCAGCACAGATATTGGCCAATATCTGAAAATCATACATGAGTGAAACCACCACGAAAAAATACTGCTGTATAAAAGTCCAACTGATGTATTAAAACAAATACAAATAAAAATAAAAAACAGATGAGCGCTTTCGCGTACCAGCCAGTACGCTTCTTCAAATCTTAACATCTAGAATTTTTAAAGCCACCTTTATACAAAAGCTCATACTCAAGAATGATCAATTAATCAATCTGTCAATTTAACAATTATACAATTAAATAATCAGTGCAATGCAATGGAAGTATACTAGCCTAGTATCTCTGTAAGCTCTGCAAGCAGAAAACACAAAGAGAGTAGAATATTGGCCAATATATGTGGACATTCTGAAACACTTTACAGTCCGGAGGTATACACAGAATCCCTTAGTGCTAAACATGTGTACCATGCATGACAATATGGATGTTAACAGCCATGTAGATGGGTGTAACACATAATGACTGGTGTACATATGCCACCATAGGTTATGCATTCACATACCCCTGTCTGGCTTGACACACAACTGCTGGTACAGGGATGCCATGGCCACATACCCATTAGATAGTGACATACATCTGTACAGCATCCCACTGCCCTGTCTGACATACATGACTGTTAAGAGAGACCCGGCAGCAGTACATCCGGCAAGCATCTCCACATGACATCTCAATGGTGTGTTCTGCTGTCTGTGGTATGGTACATGTGGGTGTATGACCCTACAAATATGTAAACCAATAAGGTAACAAACAGCGAAGCTGCATGTGACATCAGATAGGACAGGACCTATAACAATGACATCTACCACAGTCTGTTCATAGGCTAAAGAACATGTTCACAATACACACACTGTTGATATTCACCATAGTTGCACAGACCCCAGTACTGTACAAACGATCATGGAATGTCCTGGTAATATAGTCAAATATTACCAGTACTGTACATAACGTGTAGCAGTCTGATATATCCCTGGCTTGCTATCAGATATGATGACAGTAATGATGGTGTACAGCACATATGCTCCTCTTAATGCATGACATATGTGCAAAGGTTGGCAGAGTTGTGGCTGGAAGCACATGCAAAGGGCCAATATTGACATGTTGCTGTGATAACCTCCTACATGTACTGTCATAACAGGGTTTGTTGCAACATGTGTCCTATGAGGGATATAAAGTCAGTAACTGTCGGGGCTTTCACCATCTACAGACTGCAATCCTCACACTACCTTCTGCAGTTCACAGATACGTGCTCAGTGGGTATCACATGACACCAAGGGTACAACACACTGCCCAGTCTGCAGACAACCCTGCCGATGCGGATTCCTCATAAACATAGTACTGACATGGCAGGTATTACAACATGTGGGACAGCCATATCCACAAACACATTCTGTTAAACCAACATTACTCCACATGCAGTATAGCAGCGCTTAGTCTGTAGTAAGGTCAGGCACATCCCCCTCCTGTGTGTTGCCCTGTTTCCACAGTGTAAATTGTTAAAGGTAAATCCCCAGTCCATCTAAGATGCATTTCGCCAAACAACAGATCTAGTTCCTGCCCACAGTGGATGTAAAGGGCCAACACCAAAATGATGTTCCTAGATATTGGAGTATGTTACTATGTAGTTGGCTATGGGAATATTACTGCAGCTGTTCCACGTGCACTCAGCTAGAGGAGGATTGCAGTTGGTGCAGAAGCCATCAGCTGGCCATGACCATCACTTACAAGCTGCTGCCTAGCAAAGCAGGTGTACATCCCACATCCACGAGAGAGGGTGTGGCCTAGACGGACTGAGACACCGTATGTCAGGGAAGGTGTTTGTGAGTAAAACTTAAGCAAGTTTGTGTCACACGCCTACCAGTACAGGGTTTCAAACACCTGACTGACTCTGCATAGCTATCACATTTGTATGCAGTTATTGCATGCGCCACATAGCTTACATGCTGGTGAGCTGTCCAGACATATATGTGTTAGTGAGTGACATCTGCAACACTTTTGCGATACAGTAGGTGTAGCACATGTGCCTGTCCACATGAACAGGTGTCAGCATCAACACAGCCACACTCTGTAAGGGACTCCTACACATTGCCACACTTGGCAGGGTAACAAATACACTTCCTAACCAGTTACCTTGCCACAATACAGTAATACATGTGTATCAATTGGCCCACAGGGTTATCCTGGGGTTCTATGGTCAAAGGGTATGTGAAGGTGTCTGACATTAGAGAGCATGCTTCAGTATGCCAATGGGGGTGGTACTGGGTGTGAATGTGGTCGGAAGCATCGTAAACCATATACACAGACACAGGGTGCTAGTACTGGCATGCATGTGTGCATTGCTTCATGGGTGTGTATTGGTTGATGGTGCCAGATAGCTGTACAAGGCTAGATGAGGGGCATACCTTGGCATCAGGCCACATGATAATGGTTTGCATTATGGCTAAGGGGTGTCATGTCCGGAATGAACCACACAGGTGGGTATAGTATTCACCATCCAGTCTCCTGGGTTACTATTGTGCATGGCCAGTG